>NW_007378247.1:0-6180 GCF_000475195.1 Diaphorina citri | reverse complement strand
TACGTATAATACTTGACAAAGACAGATACTTTCACTCAGACGAACTTTACAGAATATTTGACGTACCTACTATACAAGACACTTACATTTTCAAAACTTGTACTTTTAGTATTAAAAAACAGGACATGTGGACACCTGGACAGACTAACTACAATACCCGACAAAGAGGACAAATGACAACAAAGACTACACACAGGTCACTGACTCAAAGACATTTTTCTTACGTAGGCAGTAAAGTGTTCAACTGTATACCCGAAGGATTATGGCAACCACTTGAAGCAACCAGTTTGACATGTATAAGAAATAGAATACGGGAATGGCTAAACTGTGGACTTCAGTTTTCAGTCTAAAATGACAGTTTAGACTGACAGTTCAAACTGTCAGTTAGAACTGATCGTGAATGGCCGGCCGTAGCAAGTGTGGACGTCAAAAGCGGAATCTCTTTGGTTCAGTCATGTTGAATATAAAAAAAGTCACATAATAAAATACGACTTTAGTATTACTTTCCCTTTATCACCAATCTTTTTACACTGGTAATGCCGATTAAACAAGATACTCAATTGTCAGTCACATAATAAAATACGACTTTAGTATTACTTTCCCTTTATCACCAATCTTTTTACACTGGTAATGCCGATTAAACAAGATACTCACAAGGATGAGGACAGAGGGCACCTCGAAATCCAATCACAGAGACCCCACCGGGACTCGAACTGTGGTAAAACACTCTCGACAATGTTGTTTGATTATTATTATATTTTTTATCTACACTGGTTTCATCAGTAGCATACGTACCTACAGCTCAACATTTGTACTTACTTCTTTCCCACGTTGAATTTGGAATCCGATTGAAAGACAACGGAACAAAAGCCGGGTTTCAAATGAATACAGATAGTGTACGAATAATCCAGAAAGTTACCCGCCATGGCCTGGGTGAAAATTGGTTCAATCCTTCCACCCTCTGCTTTTGAGATTCCTCTAACTTGTCTTACGGATCCGCCTGTTAGTTGGTTATTATTATTCTCCCGCCATGGCCTGGGTGAAAATTGGTTCAATCCTTCCACCCTCTGCTTTTGAGATTCCTCTAACTTGTCTTACGGATCCGCCTGTTATTTGGTTATTATTATTCTTTGTTGTGGTTGGGGAGGTGATTATATTCATTGTTGTGGTTGGGGAGGTGATTATATTCATTGTTGTGGTTGGGGAGGTGGTTATATTGATTGTTGTGTTTGACGGCCCATCTCCTCCTGGGTTTGGCGTCATATTTCCTCCTTGGTTTGACGGCATATTTCCTCCTTGGTTTGACGGCATATTTCCTCCTTGGTTTGACGGCATATTCAAACCCAGGAGGAAATATGCCGTCAAACCAAGGAGGAAATATGCCGTCAAACCCAGGAGGAAATATGCCGTCAAACCAAGGAGGAAATATGCCGTCAAACCCAGGAGGAAATATGCCGTCAAACCAAGGAGGAAATATGCCGTCAAACCCAGGAGGAAATATGCCGTCAAACCAAGGAGGAAATATGCCGTCAAACCCAGGAGGAAATATGCCGTCAAACCAAGGAGGAAATATGCCGTCAAACCCAGGAGGAAATATGCCGTCAAACCAAGGAGGAAATATGCCGTCAAACCCAGGAGGAAATATGCCGTCAAACCAAGGAGGAAATATGCCGTCAAACCCAGGAGGAAATATGCCGTCAAACCAAGGAGGAAATATGCCGTCAAACCAAGGAGGAAATATGCCGTCAAACCCAGGAGGAAATATGCCGTCAAACCAAGGAGGAAATATGCCGTCAAACCCAGGAGGAAATATGCCGTCAAACCAAGGAGGAAATATGCCGTCAAACCCAGGAGGAAATATGCCGTCAAACCAAGGAGGAAATATGCCGTCAAACCCAGGAGGAAATATGCCGTCAAACCAAGGAGGAAATATGCCGTCAAACCCAGGAGGAAATATGCCGTCAAACCAAGGAGGAAATATGCCGTCAAACCCAGGAGGAAATATGCCGTCAAACCAAGGAGGAAATATGCCGTCAAACCCAGGAGGAAATATGCCGTCAAACCAAGGAGGAAATATGCCGTCAAACCCAGGAGGAAATATGCCGTCAAACCAAGGAGGAAATATGCCGTCAAACCAAGGAGGAAATATGACGCCAAACCCAGGAGGAGATGGGCCGTCAAACACAACAATCAATATAACCACCTCCCCAACCACAACAATGAATATAATCACCTCCCCAACCACAACAAAGAATAATAATAACCAAATAACAGGCGGATCCGTAAGACAAGTTAGAGGAATCTCAAAAGCAGAGGGTGGAAGGATTGAACCAATTTTCACCCAGGCCATGGCGGGTAACTTTCTGGATTATTCGTACACTATCTGTATTCATTTGAAACCCGGCTTTTGTTCCGTTGTCTTTCAATCGGATTCCAAATTCAACGTGGGAAAGAAGTAAGTACAAATGTTGAGCTGTAGGTACGTATGCTACTGATGAAACCAGTGTAGATAAAAAATATAATAATAATCAAACAACATTGTCGAGAGTGTTTTACCACAGTTCGAGTCCCGGTGGGGTCTCTGTGATTGGATTTCGAGGTGCCCTCTGTCCTCATCCTTGTGAGGACAATTGAGTATCTTGTTTAATCGGCATTACCAGTGTAAAAAGATTGGTGATAAAGGGAAAGTAATACTAAAGTCGTATTTTATTATGTGACTTTTTTTATATTCAACATGACTGAACCAAAGAGATTCCGCTTTTGACGTCCACACTTGCTACGGCCGGCCATTCACGATCAGTTCTAACTGACAGTTTGAACTGTCAGTCTAAACTGTCATTTTAGACTGAAAACTGAAGTCCACACTCACGCTCAGTTCAAAACCATCAGTCCATCAGTACTCATGATGGATTCCGACGACCAACAATCAAATACAAAGATCTTTGGTAAAACCTATTCATTACACAAGTTATAGCTACTCACCAACCCTTTAATATGAAGAAATACGTCTGATCTTAAAATTTAGAACAGGGATTCCCACACCATTTTAGTTCGGTGACTCATCTTGATCCTCATGTCATGTTCGCCATTGAACCAGATACCTAGGTCCTACAGGAAGTAAATACTTAACTAAGTAAGTAAATCCCAAGTTCTCATAATAACTCACCAGCCTGAGGTTCAAGATTCAAATGTTAAACTGAGAACTGTGGACTCAGAGCGCCATTCACGTAACTTTTCAACTGTCAGTTAACTGTCAGTTTAACTGACAGTTCTAACTGACAGTTCTAACTGACAGTTCTAACTGACAGTTTGAACTGACAGTTCTAACTGACAGTTTGAACTGTCAGTTAAAACTGATCGTGAATGGCGAACTGACAGTTCGATTGGACTGATGGTCTAAACTGAGGATTATAAAAATTTTATATTTTAAACTGAAGATACTTGAACTGACAGTTGAAAAGTTACGTGAATGGCGCTCTGAGTCCAGAGTTCTCAGTTTAACATTTGAATCTTGAACCTCAGGCTGGTGAGTTATTATGAGAACTTGGGATTTACTTACTTAGTTAAGTATTTACTTCCTGTAGGACCTAGGTATCTGGTTCAATGGCGAACATGACATGAGGATCAAGATGAGTCACCGAACTAAAATGGTGTGGGAATCCCTGTTCTAAATTTTAAGATCAGACGTATTTCTTCATATTAAAGGGTTGGTGAGTAGCTATAACTTGTGTAATGAATAGGTTTTACCAAAGATCTTTGTATTTGATTGTTGGTCGTCGGAATCCATCATGAGTACTGATGGACTGATGGTTTTGAACTGAGCGTGAGTGTGGACTTCAGTTTTCAGTCTAAAATGACAGTTTAGACTGACAGTTCAAACTGTCAGTTAGAACTGATCGTGAATGGCCGGCCGTAGCAAGTGTGGACGTCAAAAGCGGAATCTCTTTGGTTCAGTCATGTTGAATATAAAAAAAGTCACATAATAAAATACGACTTTAGTATTACTTTCCCTTTATCACCAATCTTTTTACACTGGTAATGCCGATTAAACAAGATACTCAATTGTCCTCACAAGGATGAGGACAGAGGGCACCTCGAAATCCAATCACAGAGACCCCACCGGGACTCGAACTGTGGTAAAACACTCTCGACAATGTTGTTTGATTATTATTATATTTTTTATCTACACTGGTTTCATCAGTAGCATACGTACCTACAGCTCAACATTTGTACTTACTTCTTTCCCACGTTGAATTTGGAATCCGATTGAAAGACAACGGAACAAAAGCCGGGTTTCAAATGAATACAGATAGTGTACGAATAATCCAGAAAGTTACCCGCCATGGCCTGGGTGAAAATTGGTTCAATCCTTCCACCCTCTGCTTTTGAGATTCCTCTAACTTGTCTTACGGATCCGCCTGTTATTTGGTTATTATTATTCTTTGTTGTGGTTGGGGAGGTGATTATATTCATTGTTGTGGTTGGGGAGGTGGTTATATTGATTGTTGTGTTTGACGGCCCATCTCCTCCTGGGTTTGGCGTCATATTTCCTCCTTGGTTTGACGGCATATTTCCTCCTTGGTTTGACGGCATATTTCCTCCTGGGTTTGACGGCATATTTCCTCCTTGGTTTGACGGCATATTTCCTCCTGGGTTTGACGGCATATTTCCTCCTTGGTTTGACGGCATATTTCCTCCTGGGTTTGACGGCATATTTCCTCCTTGGTTTGACGGCATATTTCCTCCTGGGTTTGACGGCATATTTTTTTTTTTTTTTTTTTAGTTAAACATGGAGAAAAATGGGTTTCATAACTGAAATCTGCACAAAATTTCCATTAAAATAAATAAAATTAAAAAAAAAATAATAAAATTATCTTTTTGTCTCTTTTCGTTTAAATTTAAATTTAGAAATTTCATATTCGAACAAAATGGGTACTGTTGGAAAGCTGAGACTTCCGGGATATTTTTCCTGTTGCATGCCAGCAGATTTGCCCATTTTTCCGGGTCAAATTTCCTCTTGAAAATCGAAAAGAAAATGTTGATCAGGGAAATTTCTAAATTAAAACATCATTATGTAAGTTTTAGTAAGTTCGGGTCATTCCTGAGTTAAAAATGCCATAGTAACATCATTGGGTAAGTTTTAGTAAGTTCATTCCGAGTGAAAAATACCATAATAACATTAACATCATTGGGTAAGTTTTGGTAAGTTCCGAACATTTCCGAGTGAAAAATACCATAATAACATTAACATCATTGGGTAAGTTTTGGTAAGTTCCGATCATTTCCGAGTGAAAAATTAAATAATATATAATAACATCATTAGGTAAGTTTTGGTAAGTTCTGATCATTTCCGAGTGAAATACATCATAGTAGGTAACATAATTGGTTAACTTTCATGTAGCTGGTCCTAACCAACTTTGGATATTATGTATCACCTCATCAGGTAAAACCCGGCATTTTAGGAGAAAAACAGAAAAGGCCAAATACGCCCTTTGTCACTGTCCTCAATTGTCTATTGAAATCAGAAATGATATCTGTTCAGTTTTAATGTTTCGTTATGGTAATACATAAATTTGAAATTTCCCAGACTTAAAAGAGTTGATAATGTTGATATACTCGTATTTCATTTCCTTTTATACCGTTTGATAAACTGGTAATATTGTGGGTTGGGTAGGGTGTTCTACCCATTATGGAGTACCTATATGCTATACTTTCAGTGTTAGAACTACGGCATTCCGCGGGTAATACTTGTAAATCCCGCAAAATCCCACGCGGAATTGGTCACATCAAAGCCTGCGGGATTACTATCCCTACACACGTAGCACTGGTCCTAAGGCCTAAACAACTTTTAAAACTAGCACCTTATCAGTTAAAAACCAACATTATGAGAAGAAAATCAGTCTTTTATCAAATTTAAGGCCGAAGGGGCCCTTTGGGGACCTTGAAAATATGAAAAGGCACATATAGCACTCACGAGAAAAAAAAATGAGCCATCAACCATCAAAATCGGTATACTCGTATTTCATTTCCTTTTATACCGTTTGATAAACTGGTAATATTGTGGGTTGGGTAGGGTGTTCTACCCATTATGGAGTACCTACATATATGCTATACTTTCAGTGTTAGAACTACGGCATTCCGCGGGTAATACTTGTAAATCCCGCAAAATCCCACGCGGAA
>NW_007378246.1:117832-134323 GCF_000475195.1 Diaphorina citri | reverse complement strand
CTGCCAAAAACTTCAATGACGTTTCCTGAAAAGTTAGGAATTTGGATATACTGCCTTTTCATTAAGGAGGGCAGAATTATTGTTTGAACGAAGGGTGTGGATTCGATTTTAAACCGGCGGTTTTACATTTAGTTGGTATTCCAATTGAGCAGTTTGGGGAATAGTGAGTAGGGTAATACATAAGTAGGAGGAGCCTGGAATATGATTTAGTTTTGGGTCTGACGTGTCAGGTTATAGACATCAATGTCCATGTAAGCGATGGTTATACCGTCGAACAATGACATTTTTGCTTCTACTTTAGCGTCTCCACCACTGGTTTCAAATTGAATTAACACCTCCGCGGCTGAGTGTAGGTAACTGTTTTACACGCATAATGAGAAATAATTATTTCATTATGAACTGAAATATCAGAGCAGAAAGATTCAGGTATCGTGTAAGGGGTTAGGTGGGAACTTGTTACCAAAGCTTAACTCAAACTGGTTGTTCACTGGAACCGAAATGTTTTTGAAATACGAGTACCTAGCACTTTGCACATCCCTCTGTCGAGTTATAACACTCTATGTTTATTTATTCATTTTTAATATAGGTTAATAATTCTTACTCATTACGAGCATAGGGGGAAAAAAGACCGTAATAAAGCATTGAAAAATACGTAAGGTAGGTCTTTTTTTTTTCAGGAACGACAAAGAAATAGCAAACATCGATGAACTGCATTTTAGAAACACAAGGGTCAAATGAAAGAAAAATGTGTAGACATTTGTTACCCGGTCATACTTCGCCAAATGTAATTTCGGTTCCAATGAACAGGCGACGGACCTAACTCAACATAATCCAACACTCGACAGGAAATTAAGTAGTACGTAAAAAAAAAACCCCTTCACTCGATTAGGAGAAGACATTCCTATTTCCTCATACTTCATTCACTGCATTGAGGTATTCACCGTCATTTAGTTTAAAAGTAGAAGGAGGTGTTCATTAGAATGAAACTAGACCACCATATAGGGTGGTATAGAAGTACGACTTGAAAGATGGAAGTCACCCTGTAGGTTAGTGGCATTCTGGTCAAAATCTAGAAGTGTGACAGTGACACGTACAAAAAAAGTGTAATATTTCGAGGACTTGGGTTTGCCCGAAGGTTTGGTAGGGTTGACAGCATAATGCTGAGAAAGCCACAGTACCAAACAAGTAGGTACTGAGCTACTTCAGCCATTCGAAGTTTGGTGCTTTTACACTTTAATGGAAGTACTTGTACCTTTATAGGTTAGTGCGAGTAGGTATAAGTAGGGCAATTTTTTCTGAACTCTATGAGTGCCAATTTGTAGGGCAATTTTTCTACCTTTTTTCTTATATCAATGTTAAGGTCTATTTATATCTTATCGAAACCACTTTGTGACTTGTGCCCTATAAACGGTAATACCTACATACACCACCTCCTAGCTCTTGGAAACTGTAACTGTGATTGTAACTGAAGATGCAAACGTTGAAAGTGATTTCAAGAAATGTAATTTGTATTCAACTCTATCCGAGAGGATTCAATAAAAACCACAACTCAATTTCGATTCCATCTGGAGTGCTTTCTTCCAAAGTGTAAAAAAGTCCTTAATGTTACACTTTGATCTCGACAGCTTTGCACATTTTATAATGGTTTCTATCGAGCGTAGCCACTTTTAAAGATAGTAGGTATGTATACCTACCTAATATCTGATATTATTTATTAACTACATAGATCTATGTACTAATAAAGATGTAGCTAAGGTACAAATAAGTACTTTATCTCCATTACTATTACTTTTTTTAAGAGTAGCTACTGCAACTTTTACAGCAAATCTTTCGGTGTCAAGCAGGTAATACGCTTTGATGAAAACAGCTTGATAGGTAGTTGAAACTCAGCTTGATAGTTGGGAGATTGTTAATCGATGTTATTGATCCTCATACAAAGTCGTACTAGTGATTTCAACTGTCTCCTTGATTAGAAACTTTTTACTGTCAATAAAATATTAATCTACATAGGTACTTGGTATGCATAATGAATGTTCATAAAGCAACAATATAAAAATTTAAAATATAAAAATCGTTACGCATTGTATGGGATAAGAGAAAACAGATAAAAATTATGCTTAATTTTCCTTTTTTGTAAAACATACCAAATGACTTTGCTGTTGCTGTAAATTACCTCTATCTAGGTATATACCTCTACATATTTATTATAGGTACTTCTCAATTGTGTATAAAGCAACAATATAAAAATTTAAAATATAAAAATCGTTACGCATTGTATGGGATAAGAGAAAACAGATAAAAATTATGCTTCATTTTCATTTTTTGTAAAACATACCAAATGACTTTGCTGTAAATTACCTCTATCTATATACCTCTACATAATTATTATAGGTACCTACTTCTCATGTACGTATGTTCATATTATTGTATTTGAAGTTAATGAGGTAAAAACTTAATAGTCTTCACAGGTTATTGACATTTAATCATCATAAAATAATGAACAATTAAAAATATCTAATTAATAAATAAAGTGCCTGTTATGTATTATTGCGAGGATGGAACGAGTGTAAGTAGATAAATAATTATTCTTGCCAAGGTGCACGAACCTATATCGCTCTGTGATGGTACTGAATTATTTCTTATTTGGAATATGGAATTTATGAAAACTGAATTTGAGTTAGTACCTGTTTGTGTGAGCATGGAATTTCCTGTAAGTAATAGTCAAGATGGTAGTTTTGGCACATCCACTAATATTTTGTCCTAGATCCTTTTTATCTGTCACTCTCATTCCAAAGTGGAACATTTGGTAAATTAGGCACATTAACCAATAATAATTTATGACGAACAAAAGTGTCCCGAGAAATGTATGGTTCGGCCGCTAATTAACGTTAAAACTTCGAAAAAGATCAAAGAGAGTTCGCAATTCTCAGGCCTTTAAATTTCAGCCAAAGTCGTTCGTACTTGTCACAGAGATTCAATAAATTATAGATATCAAAAATATTCTTGGGCCCTGTTTCTGGAAGGTACCGTTCGGCCGTTATTCCGGACCAAAGTTCCGCCATTTAGGGCGATACAGGGAAAAGGCTCAAAAGGAACTAGCGCTTCTTTGCCTTTAGCCACAGGTCGCTCACATTTTGCAGGGAGCTTCGATAAATAATGAATCCTCTTCTTTCTGTTACCCTATAAGTATTATTAGAAAATTAGTTAATTTTGCACATCCACCAACAATAAATTTTCTTTCTATCTCTCCTCCTGTATTAGAACACTTGGTAATTTAGGCACATCCACTAATATTAATTTTCTAATTGTATGCAATATTATGGGGCAGAAACTTGGGCTGTCAAGAAGGTGCATGAGAAGAGACTAAAAGTTGCCGAAATGAGAATGCTGAGATGGAGTTGTGGGGTTACCCGGCTGGACAGGATCAGAAATGAAGTAATAAGAAATAAACGCTTATTTTTTCAGATTTTGGTGTGACAAGAACAGTGCATGTCCCGGGTGAACCAGTTATTCATCTGGTAGCGAATTTTTCAAGGAACATTTAAATAAATATGACTAGGAAAAAGGAAGATAAGATAAGAAGGAAAAATCAAGTACACATAGGAAAAGGATATAAATTGGCAAAGACACTTGTGATGCTGAATGTGATAATGATAATGTTAACTATGTTTTGATATATCTTTGGCATACCACAATGAATAAAGATAAACATTTTAGATACAAGGACGTTTCTGTTGGGGCCCATTCCTGAGAGGGATAATAGTGAACTCTACAAGCGATAGTCGAAGGGGCTTCCTTCGTTACAATCTCAAAGAATTGTGTTCTCGAGGATACATCTAAATTTAGCCATCAGCAAGGGACGTGACCTGACGGTTACTTTGCCAGATACCAGTCACTCTAAACGTTTCTCAAGTTCAGTGTCCTATGAGAACCTCTCGAGTTAAATTCACCTCCTGCATCAAACATTCATCCCTCGTCTTCCTGGTGTAATTACCAGGACCAAGGCTCTAGTTACAACTTCTTCTTCTTTTTTGATCAAATTTCCACAGTTTGTATTCTTCTTTACACAGGATTTTTTTAATGAATGAAAACGAGTGGTGAATAAATGCATGAATGAATGTATGAATAAATTAATTTCTAAAGAAAATATACTGGCCACATCAAATGAAATGCCAGGCGGAATACCTTCCATTTCTTTGATTCTCTCTAGAAGTCTGTCCAGGTAACGATCATATCTGGAGAAAAATAGAAAGGAAAAAGAATCAGAGGACCAGAAATTAATATTTCTAGAAATGTAGGCTGAAAGTGTAATACGAAGGAGAGGGAATCGGGTAACATCAAAGATGGTAGATAATCTTGCTTAAAAGAATCAAGTAATTGTTATTTTTACAAACTCTAAAAGGCTGTATGTAACAGTTTCCGATGGACACTGAAGTTAAGCAACTTTGGGCGCGGATGGTATCTTTGTCGGGTGACTGTTTGCTTACTCAGCCTCCTGAGGAAAACTGAGGCGAATTTCAGCGAAATAAGAAGGGACCTTTAACGCCAAATAGTAGGTATCTATTGGTGGCATTTTGGTAAAATTTATATACAAAACTTTCTGCTCCACACAATTATTTAAGTTAAATATTATCTACGTCCTACACTTACACTCGTATGTCCAGATAGGTATATCTCAACATGATTCTGGCGAAATCCAATTCACTGATCACATCCGCTCCCTTAGCAAATTCTTGAAATTCCATTTCCAAAACTTCTGTCTGTAGGTTTTCCATAAATCTGAAAATTTAATTGAAAAACTGATATGATTATACCTAATATGTAAGTAGGTATTTTACTTCCTAAGCTGACCTAAAACTATCTTTTAAATCGATTCAAGTGAGTTCAAGTTGAATATGGTAAGTTATGGCTATTTTTTCAACAAGGAAGGAGTATTCCCTGGCTCTCTAATCCTGGATTTCATTAAAACATTACCTTCTAAATCCTTCATATCTAAGCTCACTGTCTCCCGTCTTGCCAAAGAAATGAACCAGCAGCGTAGTGTCTACATTGTGACGCCTTTGCAATCCCTGTTCATCGTCCACAAAGTCTTTCTCAGCTGAAGTGCCCTTGGAGTTCAATTAAAAAAAAAAAAAAAAAAAAAAAAAAAAAAAAAACTGGTCAATAGGGGGGGGGGGCTGTATTTCTTTGAGTACCCCTGTACTAGACCATACCAGAAACCAGTAGGTAAGTTTGAGTCGAAAATGAAATCATATAAATTTATTTCAGTGAGTACCTATGAGTTATAATAGCTGAGATGCCTCTAACGTAACTTTGATTATAGTGTAACACATTGTTATACGTTTCTTCCTATTACTCCTAATATTTATAACACAAGGTTCTACCACTATGTCACCATTCAGTAGAGATTGTCTACCACTATGCGATATTCAGTAGAGAGGGATTAGAATTGAACAAATAGAATATGGAAAATCTTCTGTGGAAACCACGTGGTGACGTGGGCTGTTTACCATAGCTTCATAATTAGCATTAAGTAGGCATAGGAGTTGAATTGTGTCCTTGCAGATAAGTATACGATCACAGCTTGTCACTTGGCAAACTTACCAAGGAAAAAACGGGTTGTTGCCAAAAGAGGACTCCAACATAATTAGTTTTTCACGCCAAATACCTACCTACGCAATACATACCTAATTAACTATTAGTAGATTTTTTTTTTTCAAATAGACCTATCAAACTTACCTGTAAGTTTGATAGAAGAAAAGTTGATAGGTATCAGGTTAAGGGCCTATCAATCAGACCAACCATTTAACGCGTGTCTCAAATTATGCTAACTCTAATAAAAACTCGCTGGTTAAAAAGCTCTTGTCTACAAGCACCCGTGCAAAGCACCTCCTAATTGAAAGTCCTCAGTACCCTATTGTGTCCCCAATTCAGAGAGGAAGAAAGTCCTAAGCCGCAAATCAGGAGTGGAATTATCGGGGGAGAAAATTAGGGCCAAATTTTGAACATTGATAAAATGAAATGGGGTCACTACCAATACCTACCTATGTCTCAGAAAACAATTTAATTATGTCTTTGACTATTAGGTATTATTTTTATTATTTGACCTTCTGGTTTATTAATTTATAGTCTTTAATTATTATAATACAAATGTACACACAAATACTAGAAAATCAAACAAAGGGTGATATTATTGCCTAGGGCAATCTCTACGATTCAAATTCACCTCCTGCATCAAACATTCATCCCTCGTCTTCCTGGTGTAATTACCAGGACCAAGGCTCTAGTTACAACTTCTTCTTCTTTGATCAAATTTCCACAGTTTGTATTCTTCTTTACACAGGACTCCCACAAAATACACCTAGGTGTACGGAATATCAACCCTTTCTTTTTCACAACGAGCACCTTTTCTAGAATACCCAATCCAAAACATAACACGTGATTTTTCGCTAAATAAAAAGGTATTGAAAATGATTCAATATAAAAACTCTGATTAAATAGGTAGCTCCTCGTATACGATAACCCAGAGAGGAAGTTAAACTTGTTCTCATTATTTTTTTTCGTCCAAAAAACCACAAGGCCGGATGCTTACCCCTAAAATTTCAGTACAGATGAGACTTCTTTTGATTTTGAAAAACTCAAGGATCACCTGGTGAAGGTTTCCTTCTTGCTAGTTGAGCAGGTTATTATCACATTAGAAAAAACTTTACAAAACTGCCTCCTCTCTTGCTTATTTTTTCAGATTTTGGTGTGACAAGAACAGTGCATGTCCCGGGTGAACCAGTTATTCATCTGGTAGCGAATTTTTCAAGGAACTTTTAAATAAATATGACTAAGAAGAAAAAGGACGATAAGAAGGAAAAATCAAGTACACATGACAAGCGAATAATTTTACAATCTACAAGCTAATAATTTTGAAGGGATAAATAATATGAAAGATGAAATAATGATTGAATTTTTCCTTTCATGTTAAAATAAATGCATACAGAATACAGACCTAATTATATTACCTAGAACACAATAATTAATAAAAGATTTTAATTATCTACTAATAAAAATTCATATGAATACTAGGTACCTACATACGAAACTTTACTCCTTTCTACTAATATTTTCACTTTCTATATTGAATTTGAAGTATTAACTATAATAAAACACTTTAATTTTCATGTAAACATCAGCTAATGTAAATTATTTTTACTTTTTAACCCAGAAAGCACAGAAAATCCATTGTTAAATAGTTGCCGTTGGTGAAAAAAGGAAACATTTCACCAATTGAAAACAAAACCAAAAACTAAAAAGTCTGATGATGATAAAGGTATCGCAAAGTTCAAAAATCACGAGGAAAATCTATGTTGCTCACAAAAATCACCAGCCACTCTGCAAAAGAAAAGAAAATCACCTAGACAGTAGAAAATCTAGTTGAAACAACATTAACTATCCACACCTCGTCTGTATACCTAAATTATTGACCAAAGGTAGGTACTCAAGTTATGGTTTTAAAATCAATCAACGTGGCTTACAACTTGGAAGTTTACCGGTTATAGCAATACAAATAACCTATTTCAATTGTGATTGAAATACCGCCACTTAAGTTCGAATTTTCATTATCATTGTTTATCTTTGGTATATTGATAGACAGGTGTTCCCTATGATTTATACAGACACCACATTGACTATTAAAAACCGTACATTAATTCATATTAGGGTATTATTAACTCGACAAAAAGCAACATTTTATTTTTCAACCTCACGATTGGTATATTGATAGACAGGTGTTCCCTATGATTTATACAGACACCACATTGACTATTAAAAACCGTACATTAATTCATATTAGGGTACTATTAACTCGACAAAAAGCAACATTTTATTTTTCAACCTCACGAAAAAAACACACAAAAACAACTGTCGAAAATATTTTTTTAGTTACACGCAGATTTTGTTATGCTTACAAAAACTTACAACATAATCGACTGAACCATTTAACGTCGAATTATTTTCAGATGATTCGTTCTGGTTTTCAGGTTTCAATTCTGGAGGCTCCAACACTAATTTTCCTTTGCTCTCTTCTTGTGAACTTTCAATAATCATTTGAATAAACTAGAAAGAAGTTTGACGAAAAAATGATGAACAATAAATTGCACAATAGGTAGATTGCACAATAGGTAGATTTAAAAATATTAAGGCCAAGTAAAAAAAAAAAAACGCCCTGAAGCAAAAACGAAGCACTCTGGATTAATGTTACTTACCCCATTCAGGATGTATGGACTTCTGATACATTATTAACTTTGCAAATAAATAGATGTATGTTACATTTATCTTTCTCAACTTTAAATCTATTTGCAAAAGAAAGGAGACATTTCACATTGCATAAGAAAATTTGTTTCATTTTTGTTAAAACTCACCATTAGTGATCAACCAGATAAAATTGAATAGGTAGTGTGGTTAGAATTCTGTGTTTATTGGTTTCACAATTTCACCTTGATCAGCATATATCGGACTTATCAAAGTGAATATAAATATTATTAACATTATGACCTGATATCCTGATGTAAAATATTATTAGAGCAATCATAGTGCGCAAGAGAACATTGACACAGTTACAGACAACAAGAAATAGGTATGGGAAGTAGAAGACTTTCATCATATTTAAGAGTGTTAAAATGGCTTCACCTAACATTGAAATGTGGTTAAATTGAAGTTATCTCGTGCACTTTAATATATGATGATGGATTGGATGGAGCAGCAGCACTGGTATCATGCTCGTGCGGTTCTGTATAGCTAAATGAGGACTAAGCGTGAGGTCCACTATCTGTTGATACTTATCTATCCTAAGTATACTAAGCAGCCTTCTGTCTGTAGGTTTTCCATAAATCTGAAAATTTAATTGAAAAACTGATATGATTATACCTAATATGTAAGTAGGTATTTTACTTCCTAAGCTGACCTAAAACTATCTTTTAAATCGATTCAAGTGAGTTCAAGTTGAATATGGTAAGTTATGGCTATTTTTTCAACAAGGAAGGAGTATTCCCTGGCTCTCTAATCCTGGATTTCATTAAAACATTACCTTCTAAATCCTTCATATCTAAGCTCACTGTCTCCTGTCTTGCCAAAGAAATGAACCAGCAGCGTAGTGTCTACATTGTGACGCCTTTGCAATCCCTGTTCATCGTCCACAAAGTCTTTCTCAGCTGAAGTGCCCTTGGAGTTCAACTCATTGTTGTTATCTGACGAGAGACCTCGCTTGTCTTTCCAGGCGTGAGAGAAGATCTTTTCCATCTGAGGAGAGGGGAAATGCCATTATTAAGGAGAAAAAGGGAGTGCCCTTGGAGTTCAACTCATTGTTGTTATCTGACGAGAGACCTCGCTTGTCTTTCCAGGCGTGAGAGAAGATCTTTTCCATCTGAGAAGGAGAGGGAAAATGTCATTATTAAGGAGAAAAAGGGTGAAAATAGAAATTTCATTAGACATAATTAAAACCGAATTATTCTGTTCTTATAAAGATTTTATTGTTAAGTTCAGCAATAGTGTCGTAAAGGGGTCGGGAAACAAGTTGGTTAAAATGAAACTATTGTCATGCTCTGCAGTAAGGGCGGGAAATAGTTGGTGGGATTACTTACTTGGAAAATTCATCAGAACTATTTGACCAATTTGAAAGGACACATACAATTTTATAGATGGCCTTAAATTTACTTTTTAATCAAGTTAATATTGAGCAGAAACTATACAGAGGGGAATTACATGATCATCAGTGGGGCACAAAGCATTGGATGTTCAAGTACTCGGACAAATGGGCGAAAAGTTAGCAAGCTATGGAATAGTAAGCATAAGCATATTGTGACGCACAATCTCATACGCATCAACCTTTTTACGTTCAATACAAACTAAAACTTTGGTTTGCGTTAACATTTTTATCACACAAATACATATTGAAAACCTTGGTAACAAATTCCTGTTGATGTTGAACATCTTATGAAGGGGATTTGAGTTCCTGCTTCAAGCAAGACTTGAATGATTCCCAGCCTTCAGTTTTTGCATAGGACTGGAAGGAAGGAAAATAATTTTCATTAGCCTGCTTCAAGCAAGACTTGAATGATTCCCAGCCTTCAGTTTTTGCATAGGACTGGAAGGAAGGAAAATAATTTTCATTAGAAAAAAAATAAACGAACTATGTTTACTACATACCTACACCTGATAGTAGAAAATCTAAAATATGTAGGTGCTTGCCTGTATTGAGGAAAATCAAAATGAATCTAATGCCCAGTTTCACAGTTATAAACGAACTATGTTTACTACATACCTACACCTGATAGTAGAAAATCTAAAATATGTAGGTGCTTGCCTGTATTGAGGAAAATCAAAATTAATCTAATGCCCAGTTTCACAGTGACTTCGAAGATTCCTAAAAGCTTAACCCAAAATTTAGGGCTGTTTGCCCCCTTAGCCTCAGAGTGGGCTTTTTGTGTATGGAGTTGAGCTGTTAATATCACAGTTACTAAAATATGTACCAGATATCAAGGTTTAGTACCAAGCGTCGGTACCAAGCAACAAATATGTACCAAGCATCAACTGATAGGTTTAGATCAAAAGCTCTTTGTTGCCTTTTTGTAGATTCCTAAAAGCTTAACCCAAAATTTAGGGCTGTTTGCCCCCTTAGCCTCAGAGTGGGCTTTTTGTGTATGGAGTTGAGCTGTTAAGACCACAGTTACTAAAATATGTACCAGATATCAAGCATCAACTGATAGGTTTAGATCAAAAGCTCTTTGTTGCCTTTTTGATTCAATCACCATCGAAAAGTGAAACCGGACAAAAATTATTCTTACCTTGAAGCCCCGATGCAGTCTATCCTTCATGATAGCAATAAACTCTCTGTAACTTAGCAGTCCATCGCCATCTTCATCAAAAATAGCAAAGACAGTATGAACTAAATGCTGACTCAGACTGGTACCTGTGCATATCTTAACCGCACGATGAAACTCATCTGAAAAAAAAAAAGTTAAAATGTGCCTGGGGCGGATTTTCAGAAATGTACGGGTCCGGCCGCTATTTAGGCCATATTTAATAAGACTTAAAATTTTCAGGACTTAATACTTCGGTCCAAAGCCTTCAAAACTTAATAAAAGAGGCACTTATAACTATAATTATAAGAGAAATTGTTTTTGCCTCGAGGATTACGTAAGAAAAGTCCCTCATTTCAATGTAAAAGAAGGTTTGCCCAATATTACCCTTTGAGATAGGATGATCAGCTAGCGTGTACATTCTCATAGCGATGGTGAAGTCTTCAATATTGTTCAGAAACTGACAGAAGATCTTAAACTCATCAAATGAAATGCCAGGCGGAATACCTTCCATTTCTTTGATTCTCTCTAGAAGTCTGTCCAGGTAACGATCATATCTGGAGAAAAACAGAAAGGAAAAAGAATCAGAGGACCAGAAATTAATATTTCTAGAAATGTAGGCTGAAAGGGTAATACGAAGGAGAGGGAATCGGGTAACATCACCAAGATGGTAGATAAACTTGCTTAAAAGAATCAAGTAATTGTTATTTTACAAACTCTAAAAGGCTGAAGTTAAGCAACTTTGGGCGCGGATGGTATCTTTGTCGGGTGACTATTTGCTTACTCAGCCTCTTGAGGAAAACTGAGGCGAATTTCAGCGAAGTAAGAAGGGACCTTTAACACCAAATAGTAGGTATCTATTGGTGGCATTTTGGTAAAATTTATATACAAAACTTTCTGCTCCACACAATTATTTAAGTTAAATATTATCTACGTCCTACACTTACACTCGTATGTCCAGATAGGTATATCTCAACATGATTCTGGCGAAATCCAATTCACTGATCACATCCGCTCCCTTAGCAAATTCTTGAAATTCCATTTCCAAAACTTCTGTCTGTAGGTTTTCCATAAATCTGAAAATTTAATTGAAAAACTGATATGATTATACCTAATATGTAAGTAGGTATTTTACTTCTTAAGTTGACCCAAAGCTATCTTTTGTAGGGACACATGAGAACGCGGTTTAATGAAACAAAATAACAAATCCTTCGCTTCACGACACTACTTATTCAACGAGTACAAAAATAAATGCAATTCTCACTTCATATAGCTCTATTAATCCTCACTTGTATACACTCAAAAAACCTTGGTGTTTGACTCTGTCGTTTACGATTACAAAAATATCAAAGATGCACAGAGGAAAATACTTTTGCTAACCTGGGTTCGAATCCCGACTTTGGTTCATTTTTTTTTAGCTGGTTTGTTTGGTTAGTAGGTTAGTGTTTGTCCGTGTGTTGTTTTTTTTCTGAATTGAGAGACGAAAAAAATACTACTTTACCTCCTCTATAGCGAGGGTTGGAGGGGGTTAAAGCGTCGGCCGTATCTCTCAATTGAATATTGTTCAGGCGAATGTTGCAGTTGGAGATGGCAAAGTTGCTGGCTGGTCCTGATCCTCCTTCAATAGATTGGTACTGGGTGCCACTACTCTTATTGGGGGTGTAATAACTAGCTTGAGACGCATCCAGTCCATCATCGGACCCTGTAATGCAGAGAAAGAAAAAGGCATTTGCACTGTCGATGGATGCCACAAAATGTACTTTAAACCAACCTCAGTGGTGCAGTGCTTAGCACGGTGGCGGAGGTGAATCTGGAGGTTGGTGGTTCGAGTTCAAGTCACAAAAATTAGCGCAGTATATTAAGCGGGGACCGACATTTGTGACAAGTATTCATGCTTCTCAACACAATTAAAATTCCCTATTTTGTCACATTTTCACGCAAAACGTCAGCGAATAACGGACTATACTAAATTTTATAGCTTAAGGCAAAGCCGCGATTCGTGCCGCTAAAGTCGACCATGAGCCGCATGTCGTAAATTTGACCGAACTGGGACAGGATCGGCTCCAAATCATACTCGTACTTGTCTCGCACGATGCTTAGGAACACCTCGCTCCCTGAAACATAAATGATTGGGGGAAACAAAAAATGGATTCGTACATTCGTAAAGGATTAGCCCATCCTTTAGGGCTGTTGGCCCCTACACCTAAGCCTTGGAGTGGGCTTTTTGTGTATCAAGTTCAGTTTGGGGAAAACAAATAAGTATACTAATAATTTCCAAAATGGTTAGCTTTGAGGGTAGCGCGACTTGGAATTAGAAACCATCGATCTTTAACAGATAAGGTTCGTTCTCGGAACGGCTGGTTTTCTAAGTTATGTGTGTCTTTCGTGTGATCTCTTTCGATTTTGACGACAAAAAGACCTTCGTCGTTACATTTCCCTCTATCAAAATATAATATTTGTCTTCCTAGCCTTTTCCTATTTTAATAGGTTTGGCGTTTCTTGTCAGTTTCTTCCAGGTAGCCCTATTATGTACCTCGTTTCCTAATTTAAAAAAAAAAAAAGTAATCAATCAAACGAAAATCTCACCTCCCGTATAGCTGCTTGCATAGTTAAGGCCTAGTTGAAGGTTGCTGCTAAGCCCACTGCTAGAACCCGTATAACTACTGGTCGCATAGTTAAGGCCAAGTTGTAGATTACCACTTAGTCCACTGCTAGAGCCTGTGTAACTACTAGAGGACGGGGAAATGTGGCTTGGAAGAGGGTTGTCGTTTTCTTCCACAATCGAAGATAGAAATCGTGCATTGCAAGACCTAAAAAAAAAGAAGAAGAAAAAAATAGATATTTTCCTAAAAATTTGGAGAAAAACATCTCAAATTCTTTATGGTAAAGCAGAGCTTTTTCACAACTTTTGTGGATATCCTAACATTACTAAGTGCCTCCTTTGCAATCAATAATCTTTTTGGAACTAGGAAGAAGCTATTGCTGACATTGCTGTAAAAAGAGAATCGATAAAAGTTACAATTTACAGAAATTTTCATTTCGGAATGGTAGGGGTACAGATTGATAGGATAGGGCTAGAATCAAGGTACCTACACTGAGATTGGGCCAGACTATGCTAAGATCACTCTTAGGTATTATCCCGACTCGGAGTTTCATCGACTTCGTAGACATTTTCGAGGGAAACAAGGGAATGGATGTCTAAATTAAATAAATTCATTAATACAACATATTAAGGTATAAGGACTTACGCGAATTTTTTCAAGGTCTGATCGCGCTCTCTGGTTTTCTGCATAGGTCTAGCCCAGCTAGCATGGAGCAATTTGCCCTCTATCTTCATACCTGAAATTCGAAAAACACACAAATAAGACTGATCATTTCGCATTCAGTAGTTTATTATGAGTCTGTTTTTTCCACAAAAACTTTCGATAGATTCGACCGATTTTCATTTTATCTCTCCCCAGCCAATTCAACACACAAAAGCCAATTCAACACACGAAAATCAGAAAGTTTTTTTTCCCCCAATTAAACCCAAAAAAGCCAATTAAACCCCCAAAAAAAAAAAAGTTTTTTTTTTTTTTTTTTTTTTTTGAAATTTTGTTCCATTTTTCAGAAAATCAGCCAAGGTTCAAAATCTACTGTGCCACAGGCAATTTTTGTACCTACCTGAAGCTTGTCAATAATTCATTTTTGAGCTACCTAATTCTTATAGATCCTCTTCTACACATTTTTTCTCCACATTGAAGCTCTGCTGAGCACTAAAAGGAGCAATATAAATTAGAGCGCCGCAGGCGAAATTTTTGAAAATTTGAACTACAACCTTTCAAAATAACAATAAAAATCTTCTTAACACACTTTTATTTTTGCCTTCAATGAGGTGCAGTGCATATTACTCTATAACTGCTAAGGTGTTTACTGGTAGTATCGTAGCTATTTTACCTTCAATGAGGTGCAGTGCATACTCAGCCTCGTCGCGTGTAGTGAATCCTATGAAGGCTTTCGTATTGAAGACCTTGCAGTGAGTAATGTAGGAGGTTTCTATTTGCTGCGATAGAAAGCCCATCAGGCGCTGAAACGTGATGTCATCGGGAAGGTTGCTCACAAATATGTTCTTCACCGGCTGAAAACAATAAATCAATCAAATCAGGAATAGTCAGCAGTCAGTTATCAGCCTAGGTCGCGGGTTCTATTCCCGCCCGTTAACTTTATCCTACTTAAAGGCCCGTTCCCACTTGACGTGAGTTTTATCCGATTTTTTCCTCCGAATGTCCTGTAGGCAATGTAATTTAAATTAGTGTTTCCACTACACACGACACGATTTTTTTCCGATCGACACAAAATGTCCTTGTAGGCAATGTAATTTAAATGAAAGTGTTTCCACTTAGGCACGACATGATTCCCCCGCCCTCCTGTTTACCACACGAGCGTGTTGACCACTAGATATACCACCAAGGTAATATAGAATAGAATAGAATATTTATTTTATTTGTAGTTAGGTATACCCTGACTGGTTTTTACAATAGTCATCAATAATTATGAAAAGCTAGATAATATTAGCAAGTTATTACTTACAACACAAGACGGGTCGTTCTTCATTTTATCAGGGATGGACCAGTTGACTATCAGGGTGACCCTCCACTCCTGTACATAGAGATCAAGCAATAGCTCCCGCCTAGCCTGGGCGGCATAGCTATGGTTGGCGTACTCCAGGAAACAGAAGCCTCGGTTGGGGGACTTGAAATTGGCCGAGTGACAAATGGAAACCGAATATAGGCGCTCGGTCCTTCGACTGAAATGAAAAACAAGACGATCTCAACTTAAGTACATTACAGGGGTGCAATAGTCCTACATATTGGACTCCGCACATTACACATATAAAATGGGAACTTAGGTAAATAAGTATTTAAACACCTAAATAAATAGCTTCTCTAACTATTCTCATAACGGTGCACGATCGACGTAATATGTGAAGGATTGTTTTCGAGTCCAAGGATAATGTTCGTTCTGTGAAAGGCTGACTATCTCCTATCCCACCTTCCTTTTCCCCTGACTGGTTTTTACAATAGTCATCAATAATTATGAAAAGCTAGATAATATTAGCAAGTTATTACTTACAACACAAGACGGGTCGTTCTTCATTTTATCAGGGATGGACCAGTTGACTATCAGGGTGACCCTCCACTCCTGTACATAGAGATCAAGCAATAGCTCCCGCCTAGCCTGGGCGGCATAGCTATGGTTGGCGTACTCCAGGAAACAGAAGCCTCGGTTGGGGGACTTGAAATTGGCCGAGTGACAAATGGAAACCGAATATAGGCGCTCGGTCCTTCGACTGAAATGAAAAACAAGACGATCTCAACTTAAGTACATTACAGGGGTGCAATATAAAAAAAAAAAAAAAAAAAAACAATAATAATAATGAAATAAAATCAATTTATCACCTGAAATGTTCATATATCTCATCCCGGGTCAGGTGCACAGGTATCCCCGTGACAAACAGCACACAGTTATCATCTGACATGCTTGCCTTCTTGATGACACTGCCCCGGGCATTGGACTGATTCAGACCTATAAAATAAAATATAATAGGTAATTAAATACCTATAAAATTAAATATACGGCCTGAACGACATGGTATTCCAGAGTTAAA
>NW_007378246.1:61456-116097 GCF_000475195.1 Diaphorina citri | reverse complement strand
TCTCTCTCTCTCTCTCTCTCTCTCTCTCTCTCTCTCTCTCTCTCTCTCTCTCTCTCTCTCTCTCCCTCCCTCTTTCTCTTTATCCATGCTCTATCTCTCCCTCTTTCTCTTTGTCCATGCTCTATCTCTCTCTCTCTTCTCTTTGTCCATGCTCTCTCTCTCTTCTCTTTGTCCATGCTCTATCCCTCTCTCTCTCTTCTCTTTGTCCATGCTCTATATCTCTCCCTCTTTCTTGTGTTCTGTCTCTCCCTCTCCTTTGCTGTCTCCTTTTCCAATTTTTCTTTGTGTTCTCTCTCTCTGTGCATTTCTTTTCTCATCATTGCTCTGTACACTTACTCCCTCTCTCCTCCATAGTCCTCTTCCTTTATTTTTTCCACTCTCTCCCTCCCTCCCTCCTTCATATTCTTCTTCCTTTCTTTCTTCCACCCTCTCCCTCCCTCTCCTCTGTTTTCCTTTCCCTGTCCCCTTTGCTGTCTTCATTTTCTACTCTCTCTCCATTCCTCTACTCTCTCAATCTTTCTCTGCCCTGTCTCCCTCTCTCTTCCATATTCATCTTCATTTCTTTCTCCCTCCCTCTCTCTCCTCTGTTTTCCTTTCTCCATTTTCCCTTTGTCCTCTCTCCATTTTATTTCTCAACATTTCCTCTTTGCACTCAAGTGTAAAGGATTGATCAATTTAGCAGTGGTCAGTTTCCCAAAATGGAAAATACACCCTACATTGCACCCTAAAATTTCAACAATTTCCTTTCATTTTAAAATGAATACTCTTCAAGTTCAAATTAATGAAAACCAACACATAGTCAACTCATGTTACATCTCATCTCTTCCTCCAAGTTTTATCAGTAAAACATTTTCAAATTATCTAGGCTTAAATTAAACGGCAGGTAGAAAGGTAGGTACTTACCTAAGAGGAATATAGGTATCCAATATGTACTTACCTTCCTCGGTGCTCGGTAGGCATGAACTGCACTTTTCTCTCGGAAGCCAAGTGCCCAATACATGGACCCCATGCCAGCAGCTATACCCAAGCAGATTTTCCAAGTCAGAGCCGCTTTCCTTTGAGGGACATTGCTGTAAAATCTCACTGGCAGAGAAGATTTGAGGAATTTAGAGAACCTAAGATGTCTGCACAGAAGTGACATTGTGTGACTTGTTCCTTGACTAGATTTCCTAGAAAACAACTTCACAAATGAACTAAGAATGGGACGATCAAAAAATCTACTTCATTTTCTTGAAGAAAACTTGAAAACTGCTATCAGTCCCACACACTTTCAGATTTTTTTTTTTTTTATCAATGCGAATTTTTGTAAAAAATGTAAAAATGCATTTTACATTTTTTATTTTTGCAAAATAAAAACAAACATTCCATTTGGTATCACAATATTTTGAAGGGGCAAAATGTAAAGATTTATATGAACGCCTGATTTCTTTCTATGTATGCAATGTGCCAAACATATTTCATGACAGTAGACTTTTCATTTTCATTACACGGTTTGGCCGCAAGCTCTACGAGTACTCTTTGGGCTCTTACATGTGGGTTATAGGTACCAACATTCCATTCTTACCTACCTGTCGTTTTACAAGCAGTGTTATCTCACGACTGGATATTTTCTAGAGCTGTAGGTAATGGGTAGGTATTCGATCTTTTTACTGGGTATCTACGTATGTATGTACTTACTAAAAAATTCTCTAAATCAACAGGCTGATGTTTATAATCAATAATCATATGTAGGTACAAAACCTAGTTATAATTATTATGAAATGACAACTTGTGTCACTTCCATGATAAAGGTATCGCAAAGTTCAAAAATCACGAGGAAAATCTATGTTGCTCACAAAAATCACCAGCCACTCTGCAAAAGAAAAGAAAATCACCTAGACAGTAGAAAATCTAGTTGAAACAACATTAACTATCCACACCTCGTCTGTATACCTAAATTATTGACCAAAGGTAGGTACTCAAGTTATGGTTTTAAAATCAATCAACGTGGCTTACAACTTGGAAGTTTACCGGTTATAGCAATACAAATAACCTATTTCAATTGTGATTGAAATACCGCCACTTAAGTTCGAATTTTCATTATCATTGTTTATCTTTGGTATATTGATAGACAGGTGTTCCCTATGATTTATATAGACACCACATTGACTATTAAAAACAGTACATTAATTCATATTAGGGTACTATTAACTCGACAAAAAGCAAAACATTTTATTTTTCAACCTCACGAAAAAAAACACACAAAAACAACTGTCGAAAATATTTTTTTAGTTACACGCAGATTTTGTTATGCTTACAAAAACTTACAACATAATCGACTGAACCATTTAACGTCGAATTATTTTCAGATGATTCGTTCTGGTTTTCAGGTTTCAATTCTGGAGGCTCCAACACTAATTTTCCTTTGCTCTCTTCTTGTGAACTTTCAATAATCATTTGAATAAACTAGAAAGAAGTTTGACGAAAAAATGATGAACAATAAATTGCACAATAGGTAGATTGCACAATAGGTAGATTTAAAAATATTAAGGCCAAGTAAAAAAAAAAAAACGCCCTGAAGCAAAAACGAAGCACTCTGGATTAATGTTACTTACCCCATTCAGGATGTATGGACTTCTGATACATTATTAACTTTGCAAATAAATAGATGTATGTTACATTTATCTTTCTCAACTTTAAATCTATTTGCAAAAGAAAGGAGACATTTCACATTGCATAAGAAAATTTGTTTCATTTTTGTTAAAACTCACCATTAGTGATCAACCAGATAAAATTGAATAGGTAGTGTGGTTAGAATTCTGTGTTTATTGGTTTCACAATTTCACCTTGATCAGCATATATCGGACTTATCAAAGTGAATATAAATATTATTAACATTATGACCTGATATCCTGATGTAAAAAATTATTAGAGCAATCATAGTGCGCAAGAGAAAATTGACACAGTTACAGACAACAAGAAATGGGTATGGGAAGTAGAAGACTTTCATCATATTTAAGAGTGTTAAAATGGCTTCACCTAACATTGGAATGTGGTTAAATTGAAGTTATCTCGTGCACTTTAATATATGATGATGGATGGAGAGTAAAGTTAAAGATGCGTTCATGACATTTTAGATCTAAATCCTACATGAAATTAAATGACTTTGAAAAGACAGGGTTACAAGTAATGTTGTATTCTTGATGCTTCCATAGAAATGTGTTAGAATTAGAAAATAAACAAGACATACCAGATCACCGTTCTAGAAAGCATGATGTCAATTAAATTAAGCAAAACAAAATATCAAAACGAAAAGATCAACTTGCCTTTGTAAGTTCGTGGATACCCTTGCCGGCCAAAATTCGAACAATCTAATATTTTTTTGTCATATAAGAAGGGAAGAGAAAAACAAAAAACAAAATTTAATAACCAAAACTGTAAATAAAAATAAAACAAAGATCAACAAAATAAAAGTAAATGAGAGGTCAGTAAAATAAATAAGGTTATACCTGCGTACGTTTTTTTCTTCCTTTAAAAAATATGTATTAAATTCTAAATATAGCTGTATCTTTTGATAACCTGATAATAGCTAGGTTATATGGTCATATTTTTTATAACCTCAGTGAAGATTCATCTCCAGTAGAAAATACTTTCCTTTCTATAGGATAAGGAAAGTAAAAATACTATAAAGCAATTTTATCACTGGGAAATGCCAATATACTAGTAGATACAACAGAATCAAAGAACATATTATCTGGTCTTCCTTACAAGACAGATCACACTTTTAAGCAAACTAAAGTGTTTCCCGTTAATTTCAGTTGATTTTTCTTTTAACTAACGTCACTGAGGACATATGCATAAGATTTAATAATGCCAGCTATAAAATACCAACATGGCTTGTCTAGACTGGAAACACCTTAATTGGGTGTGTAGAAATACATTAGAACATATAAAGCAAAATAAAAGACAGGAGAACGTTCAAAAGAGTAAAAAATAAGTGAGTACAAGAAATTCTGGGCTTGTCTAGACTGGAAACACCTTAATTGGGTGTGTAGAAATACATTAGAACATATAAAGCAAAATAAAAGACAGGAGAACGTTCAAGAGAGTAAAAAATAAGTGAGTACAAGAAATTCTTCTCAAGAAAAAGCCAGAACAATGGTGTAGCTGGAGGGGTTTGGAAATGTAAGAAAATAAAGAGAAGCTGTGTAGATATATGTCTAATGGGAAGATTGCTAGATGTGGGTATTCAAAACAGCAAGTGAGATGTCAAATTACGTACAGTGAAGAAAATGGGCTATTTTCTTGCTCACAGTAAGTACCTTTGATATAGGTATATTTCATTAAAATTACAACAAATTTCAAGACCTTGCAAATAGTCTTCCCTGGTTTCATTAGGTTGAAATTTAATAAATCATAATGATAAAAATAAATACTAGGTACTGTGACCAAGAATATATCAATGAGTAGGGGTAGTTGTAAGGAGGGAGAGTGAAAACTACTGAAAGTGCTGAAAATGAAGACAAATAAACTTGGTTGAGGATACAATACTTTACCACTAGAAATTCGTTTTTGTCCACTCTCTGATTTCCATCTGTGTCAAACATGTTGAAAGCAATTCGAAATCCGGTCATTGGTTCTGAAAGGATAAGAATTTGATATCAGTACAAAAACTGTCATTTACATATTTTAAAGCTTTTTTTTATTATTTGGCTTTAAATTTGGTTGAGGATACAATACTTTACCACTAGAAATTCGTTTTTGTCCACTCTCTGATTTCCATCTGTGTCAAACATGTTGAAAGCAATTTGAAATCCGGTCATTGGTTCTGAAAGGATAAGAATTTGATATCAGTACAAAAACTGTCATTTACATATTTTGAAGCTTTTTTTTATTATTTGGCTTTAAATTTTTTTTTCTCATTTTTGTCCAAGTTTTTCAGGGTAAGTATGAGATTTTTTTTTTTTTTCATTCACATTGTGAGGTCATGCCTACTTACCAATAACAAACAAGCCAACTGTACTTACTAGTGAGTATGGTTAGAAGAAACAGGTATTCAGTGTATGATATTATTCCTGAAATAATAGATAAAGAAGTACAATTTTATTTAGGATATAGGTATTGCAGATATTTAGGTTCTGTAAAAGTGATAAATAATTATCCTACTCTATCCCTTGAGAAAAAAAAACACCAAGTAAAAAATAAGTAGGTATTTCCATTCTAATACAATGAGCTGAAAGTGACCACTAATGCCTACCTGAAGCAATAGCAGCCAACCCCTGTAACTGTGGTTAACATCCCAAACAAATCAGGCTAAATGACCACCCTAGGGTCTGCATTCAGAACCACAAGTAAAACCTGAAGTAAAATAAAAGATAGCATACCTTTATCTCTTAGCTGCCTGAACAACTGTGTTGATCCTTTGTGTAAAGTTGGTGTAACATCTTTGATTGCTTTCAGTTCTTTCTGTGTTAGTATTCTTCTTTTTAGTCTTGCTGTAAGTAAAACACAAAGAGAAGTATGAGAATTATTTTGGTGTAACATCTTTGATTGCTTTCAGTTCTTTCTGTGTTAGTATTCTTCTTTTTAGTCTTGCTGTAAGTAAAACACAAAGAGAAGTACCTATGAGAATTATTATGAAAAACAGCTTACAATTAAATGTGTGTTTACAGGTAAAGGTTTTCATTTTAGGGCTAAATTATAGAATGTTATCAAGGTAAGTAAGTGCATAAGTACCTTGCCTAGAAAAAAAAGGTAAAAAAATAATAATCCAACTTACGCCTCGGTTCATCTTCAACAAATGACTCCAGAAAATCTTGAGGTGTCATATAAAGCTGTCCATCGTATTCCACAGAAGCAAACTTAATGAATCTCTTCTCTCGGGAAGTTAGCTTGACAGCTTTATTCAAAAGCTCATCCTCTCTCTGCAATCATTAGAAGTAGGCATTTTCCTATGTTTGGTACCTATTAAGTTTTCTAAAATAGACAGGTGGTTAATCCTCAATCAGCCAGGTCTACAATCTCATGGTACTGTGTTTGTTAACATCTGAGCATGCTTTGACTCTAAGACCAAACAGGCTTGGAGCGTTCTCACAGGTTAACTAACACTTCAAAGGAGATCACAGTCCCGGGTACAAGGAATATAGAATGTGAAAACCACTGTACAAGGTTAAATTAGAATGAAATGTAATTTTGCCTTGTACATATCTAATGTCACTCTGGTTTGAACTAGATACTAAAATTTCAACAATTTCCTTTCATTTTAAAATGAATACTCTTCAAGTTCAAATTAATGAAAACCAACACATAGTCAACTCATGTTATATCTCATCTCTTCCTCCAAGTTTTATCAGTAAAACATTTTCAAATTATCTAGGCTTAAATTAAACAGCAGGTAGAAAGGTAGGTACTGAGAAAAAGGGAGAAAATAGAAATTTCATTAGACATAATTAAAACCGAATTATTCTGTTCTTATAAAGATTTTATTGTTAAGTTCAGCAATAGTGTCGTAAAGGGGTCGGGAAACAAGTTGGTTAAAATGAAACTATTGTCATGCTCTGCAGTAAGGGCGGGAAATAGTTGGTGGGATTACTTACTTGGAAAATTCATCAGAACTATTTGACCAATTTGAAAGGACACATACAATTTTAATAGATGGCCTTAAATTTATTTTTTAATCAAGTTAATATTGAGCAGAAACTATACAGAGGGGAATTACATGATCATCAGTGGGGCACAAAGCATTGAATGTTCAAGTACTCGGACAAATGGGCGAAAAGTTAGCAAGCTATGGAATAGTAAGCATAAGCATATTGCAATAATATGAAAGCATTGGTAATATTAGTGGTTAAACACAAAGAAAAATAAAGCATTAGGACTAAGCGCTAATCGAAGTGCAAATACAAGGTAAGCTTGATTCTAGAAGCGTCAGCACACCAGCTTGGGGAAAGCAGCACCAAAAGCGGTTTATTAAAAACGCCTTAATTTGAAATAGAAACTTTACAGCAGGTAAACAACAAGCGAATAATCGAAGTGCAAATACAAGGTAAGCTTGATTCTAGAAGCGTCAGCACACCAGCTTGGGGAAAGCAGCACCAAAAGCGGTTTATTAAATATGCCTTAATTTGAAATAGAAACTTTACAGCAGGTAAACAACAAGCGAATAAGGATAATTGTGGGTTATAGGTACCAACATTCCATTCTTACCTACCTGTCGTTTTACAAGCAGTGTTATCTCACGACTGGATATTTTCTAGAGCTGTATGTATTCGATCTTTTTACTGGGTATCTACGTAAGTATGTATACTTACTAAAAAATTCTCTAAATCAACAGGCTGATGTTTATAATCATATGTAGGTACAAAACCTACTTATAATTATTATGAAATGACAACTTGTGTCAATTCTTATTCAAATCTTCTTTAATGTCAAAAATTTTAGCCTAGGAATTTCAAGCGGGTATTTATCATAATGCGTTCCCTGTTTTGTAATAATTTAAGCGTAAAATGTTTTTACCTACAACATAAATATAGCCAAACATGATGTTTAAATTTCAAGATAGGTAAAACAAACCCAAAGAACTTAAAGTTCTATTCAAGCTCTAGGTAGAGAAGTAAAGAGTAGATAAATATAGCCAAACATGATGTTTAAATTTCAAGATAGGTAAAACAAACCCAAAGAACTTAAAGTTCTATTCAAGCTCTAGGTAGAGGAGTAAAGAGTAGGTGATGTTAAAACAACTTAACATACATGGGGAATAATGGGGGAGCAACGTGGAGATTCTGATTGCTTCCTCTAATCCTTCAAATGATACGTTAACATGGACTTACCAATTGCTACCAAAAAGAATTCAACCGGATAGCTACTGAGGTTGAAAATCTCACTAGCAAAGAAGATTTGAGGAATTTAGAGAACCTCAGAAATCTGCACAGAAGTGACATTGTGTGACTTGTTCCTTGACTAGATTTCCTAGAAAACAACTTCACAAATGAACTAAGAATGGGACGATCACAAAATCTGGATAATCTACTTCATTTTCTTGAACTTTATTAAGCTCAGAAAAGAAAAATACTTTGGCCACTCTTTTGAGGACATTCAGTCAGATTCCCTTGAGCAAAAAAGATCGTATTTAACTATTACTTTAGACGAGAATATCAATTATTTTCATAGTTTTAAGTAGGTAGGTATGTGGTCAAAAAGAAGAAGAACTTAGAAGTTAGAAGCAGTCCTTTTTGTCAGTTTGGATTTCTTCCGAAAATCTCCAAGATAGAACAAGCAGAGCGTAGGTACATGAGTTAGGTAAATGTAGGTACCTATCTGTATGTGTATATCTACAACATTATTTAGGGGGTTATTCCCCTAAAATTTCCAACAGAGAAAATATCTTGAGGAAGATATGTGCTAGTCCAATTGCAAACCTTATTCTGTCTGTACTTTCTTTAAAACCATCGCTCGAAGATAGGCTCCTCAAGTTCCCAAGTGAGAGCATTAGATCGATCTAACTTCAGTGATTCCGAGTCAGTTCTACAGTGATCGTCAACATGGATAGTGCAACCAGTCTTGGTCTTTTGTGTTTAGCCATTGTGTTCGCTTTAGGTTCGTATGTTTTTTCTATACTTTAACTTTTTTGCTCATAAATATCTCTTTAGGTAATTATTTTTTATTTTATCAACACCAGGATATTGTCCAAGCCCAGAGCTAGAACGGTTGTTGAAATTTCTATGGTACCTGCAACCCCTAGTGGTAAAATTCACTTTTTTGAAGCAAATCAAAGGGAAACTTCTGGAAAATTTGGTCAATTGGAAAAGCTTTCCCATTAGTTCATCAGAAAGTTAAAGAATCAAATCGGGATTGTTCAATATTTGCAAGTAGGCATTTCTAGGTAGTACCTACCTAAAGTTATATTATATCATGCATGAATAAATTATTTTTACTGCAGCGAAAAATAAAGTATCTGGAGTCGTTCTTCGCTACTGGTTTTAAACTATCAAGATTCGGTCTAACTCATTGTTCTGCATGCAATTATAAATTTTACTGCACCTTTTTGAATACCTTAATGAAAACTATTTGGTTGCAAAGTTATAACAAGGTATCCAAAAATTTGAGTAAAAGTGGTGCAAAGTCACCTCAGTTTACGGTACATAATATGTAATTATTAGATAGGTACGTACGTACCTTATAGGTATTTACTATTACTACATACTCGGGTAGGTTGCAAATAATAATCTAAATTTATTACCATGAAAATTGTCGAGATCCAGACGTATTGTACCTTTTATAGACTTGGTGTCAGAGTTTAAGAGTCTTATCAATTTCAGCTTTTAGTGAGGCAAGGGATGGCTTTCGAGTCAAATTTGATTTTTATCTTTCTGATTTTTCCTAACCAATTACATTGGTACCTACTGCATATTTTAGATAATTTAGATGGTTAGGTATTACCTACGTCTTATCTCTTATCTGAAATTTGTACGTACACACAGTAACACACCAGAAAAGGGTTCAATGATTACCTATTTAGGTATTACCTACGTCTTATCTCTTATCTGAAATTTGTACGTACACACAGTAACACACCAGAAAAGGGTTCAATGATTACCTATTTCAGAGAATCATTGTCCTCGAAGTTACGTAATTATGCTATTGTATCTCTATGCCTAATTTCTATCAATATTGAAAAATATTCTCGTATCCACCTACGGTTTTAGTAGTACTTTATTATTACGACTATAAATCCAACAATGGTCTGGTATGAGCAAGGCCAAAATCATTTCAAGCATCATGTTTTGTATTTTCATTGTGAGAAAGTTTTCAACTAATCGACACGGATTAGTTCTCTATTAACGTGGCTGTGATTGTATTAATAGAATGGAAAAGAATAGGCTATGGCTTCTTTATATTAATAGACCAATAGGACAAAGCTGTAAAGTCACTGCACCCAAAGAACAACAGATGGACAAGGATAAGGTGTACCACAATAGAGAGCTCTTAACCTGGTCGCCTTTGTCGAAAGAGAAAAGGAAAATCTACTCTATTATATCATGTTTAGTATAAATAGGGTATAACGAATAAGACTAAAGTATTTGGCCCTTTGTTTGTAGTTACATCGAATTATAACCAATCAAGTGTTGGGCTAAGAAGAGTCATCAAGTATTCTACTGAAATGGATTGTTTTATCTGTTATTTCAGTTTATTCCTTAGTTCATACATCATACTTGCCTACTCGTGCTCATAATGAAAGTAGGGATTATGACGGTAATCATTAGACATAATCAGCTCTGAATCTAGCTTATTAGGTACTTATTATTTCAACTTTAAGGAACGCAATTTTGGTGTTTTTTCAGTTTAGGATTTGAAACGTGAACATGTATGGCTTAAGTATGTGACACATATTTATCTAATAAGAAGCAACTATGTAATATTAATAATCTCCGTCTTGAGTGAATACCTTTATGTTTGTGGTTTAAAGTCCTTTATGTAACTTCTCGTTTATTTTTATTATGGCTGAGGTCGGTTCTAGATATCCACTAAACTATTCTGTGGGTATGCGTACTTAAATTGTTTGTACGTATTCAGCCACTAAAGGTTTACTTACAGTTTAAGCTATAGGTAAATTATTATTGTTGGTTTCAAAACTGATTATAGCTAATTCCCAACACTAATTTGGAGACAATATTGTCCATCTGTACCTATTTCGTGACATGCTCTCAATATAGTAGATAATTTTTTGACTCATTAGCTAACTTTTCACTAGTCATTCAGAAGTGGATATTAAGTTCCTCCCTTCGAAAAGAAAGGAAGTGTGTCCGTTTTTACCTCAATGTGTCGGTATGGAGTATGTTTCACCAAAGTTAAAACCAAATCATTTGTTTCCTCTGTTAATTTATTCTCAGTGAGAAGAGTATGAAGTTTCTTCCTCAGTGGTTAGAGTGGTGTCACTTCCTTGATTTCTAGATTTAGATTTCGATTCAAACATCTCAGATCCGAGTTCCTCTTGGTTTACCAACGCTATCTCAAAGTGTTCATCTTGTAATTACAGATACAGAGTTCCATCTTTACACTATTCAGTCTTGCAGAAAAATTTCTCCTCAATTAATCTTAGCTGTCATCTTTCTAATAACTGAATTTATAATATCATTATTATCTGACAATCTGCGAACCTTCACTTGGTATAGCGAAATCAAATGTAATACATTTCCTATCTTAAAATTTGGGAATTTTGACACATCCACTATAGAGGATACCTTCGAGTACCTAATTTCAACTCTCAAAGCATCATATCATCCAAATGATAAAATGAGCCAGTTGTTTGTTTGGGGTTGAAGATATAAATAAATATCTAAAATATAAACAACAATACCAGAATTTGAACACCCAATTCTCTAAAGCTTTCTACCGATATCTTCTGCACATAGCCTTTTATAATTTTACATTGAATCTTTCTAAATAAAAATCAACCGAGCTTTTCGTGTTTTGATTAAGTTAAACTTTGTTCAGGTGTAAATTCTATGTATAACCACGAACAACTCTTTGATTACATCAACACTGAGTCGGATTTAAAATACTTCCAATATTCTTCATTGGAATAATCAGGCTGCAAACCAGAGAATGTCCGAAGTAAAGTACCAAGCCTTGAGAAGACCAGAATTAAGTTGGATTGAAAATGTCCAATTTACTGAAATGTATCAATTCAATGAAATGGTTCTTACATTGATTTATTTTCTAACTTGGTTTTGCGAAGTTCACGAGTGCTATTGCTCAATACTGACAGTTTACCCTTCAGTGTGCATTATGTGATTTGTTCAATAATGTATTATACACAAGGGACTTGGGATTTGTTGCACAGCCATCCGCTAAAAGATAAACTTACCTATTTACTTGTTTATTTACTTGAGAAAATTTTAAATAAAATAATATAATAGTAGATAGGCATATTCTACATTAGTTTTTGCAAAATAAAGAATAAAGTAAATGAAACATTTAGGCATCCAATTACATTTTAAAATAGTGCCTATATGCTTTGAAAGCTTACTACTTAATGAAGATCGTAATGAAAGTGGAATATATTGCTGCAGAATTTGATACTTGAATTTGTTGTAATTCAAAGTGAAAAAATATTGATATTCTTGTATCATGAAATCATGATGGATATTAAATTTTAATGCTCTGATATTCTTGTTTATACCTACTGTTTATACCTAGATTACCTAGTGCTGGTCTGCAAATATATGTGTTCTAGCGATTTGTCATTACTCCCGCAGAGTAAGATCTTCGAACATTCATGTCAGTCCTGTATAGTTGGATGTAGGTACTTACAGGTTTAATATCTACCCATGTCTCGCAATATTACATCAAACATAAATTGAAAATTTGAAAGATTAAATACCTACCTATGGCTCTGAAGATCGTAGCTACAAGCTTGTAAAACAGAAAAGTTAGACCCGCGATTTGTAGGACTGAAGAGCTTCTGCAATCATGGAAAGTAAATCAAGAATACGTGTAAATCGTGCTTTCAAAGTTCAAACACAATTCCACCTTTTTTTTACTACAATTGAAAGTATAGGTACCTGGTACATTTCAATGGTCTTTGCTAAACTGCCAGAGGAGTCGACAGGGTGCCTGAAATAGACTACCATATAACTATTAGAGTTATAGTATGCTCACAATAGTATTCTTTTCCCCAGCATTGTATGAAAAGATTAGCGGGTGGTATAGATTGGCCAGACAGTAAACTCCATGCTCCAAGAAGTATTTACAAACTGCCTCTTGGAAGTTCAACGGAACAGAAAATATTAATAGGCACCAACATGTAGATACAACACGAAAAGGATATAATATGAATCTGCCTGAAGATCCAACACCGAAAGGTTTATGTAACCAATTGAATAGCTGTGAAGCAATGATAAAGGAAATAAACTGAGCAACATGTAGATACAACACGAAAAGGATATAATATGAATCTGCCTGAAGATCCAACACCGAAAGGTTTATGTAACCAATTGAATAGCTATGAAGCAATGATGAAGGAAATACCAACAAAAACATCACCAGTTCTAAGTCTGTTTTCGGAACATTTTCAGGGCTTTTACCGGGTTGATGATTGGATAAGAGACAAACCAATGTTTTTATACCTTCATAAAACTTAAACCTACTGGCACACTGTTTTCTAGACATAGAAAAAATTAGCATGTAGGTAGGTACCTACCTATTATAGTTAACAACATTAGTAGGTTTCTATAGGTAGTTCTAAAAATAACTAAATTCGTTTGACATTTGAATAAGTTAAGTCCTCAAAGTTGCACCAATGATTCACACGATTTGAAACAGAGACCACTCTTCTTCTTCTTCTTCTTCTTCTTCTTCTTCTTCTTCTTCTTCTTCTTCTTCCAATTCATTATTACCTAATAATTTGCCAAAAGAGGTTTGGTTGTGGAACATTAAAAACGATTTGGGATTCATAAGTTCTTGGAATTTTGAATTGACAGACATGATCTAAATTGATAAACTGTCCTTCAAAAAATATCAATGACGATTTTGATAAAACTGATGTCCGTAAGAAATATGTTTCGTCAAAAGTGAGCGAACTTTCTGGAAGTAAATTCTTCAATGTAATTTTATTTTGGACTGGGTGGGGTGGAGTACAATTTATTTTATTTGTACTAAGATAAAAAGGAAATCTATATTTTACTGATAAATTTCACTCGGGCATGAGACAACATTGTATTCAGATAAAGATCAATCCATCAAGCTGGAAATATCTGCGATTAGTCAGATGGATTGCAAAGTTCCAGTTGGTTACTCAGAACAATAAGAAGTAGGTAGTAGCAATGGTATTAATTATTGTAATTTATATCAAACCACTGGACAAGGATGAAATCGGTATCTTTGAAGCTGGGTTTGTTGTACTGGTGTAATCACTCTTATTTACTGCTCATACCTGTTATTACATATATTTACAGAGATTTACATTTCTTGAGGGCATTTAGGTACTCATCTTTGCAACTTTTTTAAAATGAATAGATTTTATAAAGTTTGCACTTCTTGGAATACCAAGAAGAAGATACATCAAGTTTAAGAAGAACACCTTGAGATTCCATGTTTGGTGTTGCGTCAATCTTGAGCGAAGACTATTTTAAGACCAGACTACATTACCTCTTTTAAATAGTTCTATGTATGAAAACAATAAAATTGCCCTCTAGCAATTTTTTTACATTTTTATTTGGTTATTATAACAGGCCGGTTACATGTAAGGTATTCGATATTCTACTATACTAACCTAAAGAAAATTTCTTTCAAATATCACCCTATAAGAATAATAAATAGGCACATAGGTACGTTTTTGCTCAACGAAATGATCTTACAAAAACAAAAAACAGCCGATCTGCTCATACCTGTTATTACATATATTTACAGAGATTTACATTTCTTGAGGGCATTTAGGTACTCATCTTTGCAACTTTTTTAAAATGGATAGATTTTATAAAGTTTACACTTCTTGGAATACCAAGAAGAAGATACATCAAGTTTAAGAAGAACACCTTGAGATTCCATGTTTGGTGTTGCGTCAATCTTGAGCGAAGACTATTTTAAGACCAGACTACATTACCTCTTTTAAATAGTTCTATGTATGAAAACAATAAAATTGCCCTCTAGCAATTTTTTTTTCACATTTTTATTTGGTTATTATAACAGGCCGGTTACATGTAAGGTATTCGATATTCTACTATACTGACCTAAAGAAAATTTCTTTCAAATATCATCCTATAAGAATAATAAATAGGTATACATAGGTACAGAAGTTCTTTTTGCTCAACGAAATGATCTTACAAAAACAAAAAACAGCCGATTTTTTTCTTCTTCTTTCAATGAGTGTAAAAGAGTAAACACACACAGGAGAATATCTTTAGATGTCCGCTTTGAAAGAGAGAGTTTTATCTGGCTATTTGACTTACATAACTGTTCGGCCTTGCCTGTTGTACATTAAACCAGGAAATAACCCGACTCGAGTTGACTCTACTGTCCTAATAACAACAAAATATCTTATGGACACTTCATGTAACGTATATGCTGGCAGGATTTGTGTCTTAGCTGGTAGCGATGTGATGACACAGTAAGGACCTCCACATGAATCTACCTAAAGCCCTACTTGGACAATAGTTCACGAGTAAGGTCTTCTGTGTTTAAAAATTTGTAATTTTTCTTTACATTATTTATGATTAGTTTCAAGTTTACATGCTGGCAGGATTTGTGTCTTAGCTGGTAGCGATGTGATGACACAGTAAGGACCTCCACATGAATCTACCTAAAGCCCTACTTGGACAGTAGTTCACGAGTAAGGTCTTCTGTGTTTAAAATTTTGTAATTTTTCTTTACATTATTTATGATTAGTTTCAAGTTTACCAAGAAGTAGTTAGTTCAGTATTTTGAATTTAGTTATCTCTTTGAAAAGAAAAAAGTTCAATATGAAGAACATCTCTGATAAATAGCTACATATTTTTCCTTAAGTGTATTTTTCCTTATCTTCTGAAACGAACTTCATTTCAGAAGTCATCAGCCAATAGTACGCAACTTCCTTGTTTTTTTCTCTGTTCAATTGACTGAGAGATAGGTAATTATTTTCTATAAATATTTACTACAAATCTACATTTATGGTTGCTAGTATGATGGGCATAATACAAATAATAATTACATAGAATACCAACCTGTACTTAGCATTTAATACTCAGGTCAGCTCTCCATTCTTGAAGATCAACTTTCTTCAACATTTAAAGAGATTAATTAAATTTCTTTTAACATCATTCAGCATGAAGTTTGCTTCTTTTACACCAATTCATGACATTCGAGTATGTCTAGGAATTTATCAATGGCAACTATAATCAAACAAGTTGGTGTTTTACCCTACCTCCAAACTTTTCTAATAAAGTGTGAACAGAACATCAAACTGGAATATGTTCAAAGTGCTTAGGTACACATAGGAAAATATACGTATACTCTTCAACTGCGATTATGTCTAAGCAATAAAACTTTAGATGCCGAGGAAAAAATATGAAGTTATCTTCTCATGCTGAGATCTGTTACTAGACAAGAGAAGATTAGCGATCTAATTCATATTTATATTTTCAGCCTCTCAAGGATACCTCGGTCACTTTGAATAAAAAGTTCATCCCGTCATGCCTTAGGTTATGATAGGTTAGGTGAATCTTCATCCCCCATACTTCATATGGAAGTTTCAGATGATCTTTTCCGTGTTACAAACACAACATGCAACTATGTTGATCATCTCATTATCAAGGATGAGATTGGTTCTGCTTGCTCTTTAAAATCTTGACCATGTCAGACTTCAGACCTGAATTGTTAGTGGCATAACATATGGGTTTTCACTTCCTTGGAAATCTTAGAATTCAGAATAGGTTTTATCCTTCACCTTTTCACGAAGAAGAAGCAGAAGAAAAAATGGCGAAATTCTAAAGTGGTAATGATGTAACTTGAAAAGTTTAGCACAAACATCTTTTCTTGAATTTTGATCTTCGATTTCTCATGAGTCTCGGAATACTTATGACGGAAGAAAGTCTCACTTTGTTACCTTATTTTTTCCATAAAGTCTATCATGACTGAATATCAAGCAGAAGAAAAAATGGCGAAATTCTAAAGTGGTAATGATGTAACTTGAAAAGTTTAGCACAAACATCTTTTCTTGAATTTTGATCTTGGATTTCTCATGAGTCTCGGAATACTCATGACGGAAGAAAGTCTCACTTTGTTACCTTATTTTTTCCATAAAGTCTATCATGACTGAATATCATTGAAGATCGTAGCTACAAGCTTGTAAAACAGAAAAGTTAGACCCGCGATTTGTAGGACTGAAGAGCTTCTGCAATCATGGAAAGTAAAACAAGAATACGTGTAAATCGTGCTTTCAAAGTTCAAACACAATTCCACCTTGAATATCATTTTTTTGGAGCAGGAGTTAAAACACCCATATCATATTTCTTTACTATTCGCCTAATCGACCGCTGCAAATACGAACATCATCTCTCTTATCATTAGAGCTAAATATTTCTTGACTATGATAACATTATTCTCTTTCATACAAATCAGATCTTCACTTTCTTCTGCGAAGTAATTGTTTGTAATTTGTGGCTGAGAGTAGTAAATGCAAGTGAAATGAAAGTGGAATATATTGCTGCAGAATTTGATACTTGAATTTGTTGTAATTCAAAGTGAAAAAATATTGATATTCTTGTATCATGATGGATATTAAATTTTAATGCTCTGATATTCTTGTTTATACCTAGTGCTGGTCTGCAAATATATGTGTTCTAGCGATTTGTCATTACTCCCGCAGAGTAAGATCTTCGAACATTCATGTCAGTCCTGTATAGTTGGATGTAGGTACTTAGAGGTTTAATATCTACCGATGTCTCGCAATATTACATCAAACATAAATTGAAAATTTGAAAGATTAAATACCTAACTATGGCTGAATTTTGAAAATATCTTTGATTAATTCCAACTTGAATGGAATTTGTCATGTAGGTAGGTAAGACCTTTAACTATTACCTACTCACGCTGAATGAAACAAATTATTATATTAAAATATCAAGACTGTTTACACAATATTTTATTTAAAGTAGGTACCTTTACAAAATATTGAAAATATCTTTGATTAATTCCAACTTGAATGGAATTTGTCATGTAGGTAGGTAAGACCTTTAACTATTACCTACTCACGCTGAATAAAACAAATTATTATATTAAAATATCAAGACTGTTTACACAATATTTTATTTAAAGTAGGTACCTTTACAAAATATGGAGGTCAAAAACAGGTTTCGGTGAACTATGACACAGTTATGCAAGGAATGAGTATCACTAGGTTTAGTTCTAATACTTAGGAATAAACTGCTAATAGTAGGTATCTTCACAGAATATGTACACATCTCTACCTGGGGACACATAGATTTGTTTGAGATCAAACCATCTACCTTGGTCCAAGAAAGTTTTTTCCCCCTCAGCAAAATGAGCACTAATATTTCATTCAAATATCATGAAGATGAAGCAGACGGTTTGGCAATGAAAAAAAGTGACCAGAAGTTTGACTTGAAAATTATTGTTAGTCTTGATAGGTATTTTAACACGTCATTCCGCCGTTCCTACATAATTTGCATAATTATCATCTACCTCTGCTGGTTCTTTCAACACAGACACAATGTCTGTGAGTAAAATAAATTCTAATGCAGGTTTCGGTGAACTATGACACAGTTATGCAAGGAATGAGTATCACTAGGTTTAGTTCTAATACTTAGGAATAAACTGCTAATAGTAGCAGGTTTCGGTGAACTATGACACAGTTATGCAAGGAATGAGTATCACTAGGTTTAGTTCTAATACTTAGGAATAAACTGCTAATAGTATCTTCACAGAATATGTACACATCTCTACCTGGGGACACATAGATTTGTTTGAGATCAAACCATCTACCTTGGTCCAAGAAAGTTTTTTCCCCCTCAGCAAAATGAGCACTAATATTTCATTCAAATATCATGAAGATGAAGCAGACGGTTTGGCAATGAAAAAAAGTGACCAGAAGTTTGACTTGAAAATTATTGTTAGTCTTGGTAGGTATTTTAACACGTCATTCCGCCGTTCCTACATAATTTGCATAATTATCATCTACCTCTGTTGGTTCTTTCAACACAGACACAATGTCTGTGAGTAAAATAAATTCTAATAAAATCTTTTAACATTTGAATCCAATGTTAGCCAGCAGCACTGGTATCATGCTCGTGCGGTTCTGTATAGCTAAATGAGGACCAAGCGTGAGGTCCACTATCTGTTGATACTTATCTATCTTAAGTATACTCAGCAGTTAGGCTACTTTTTTTAGGTCTTTATTAAAGCATCTCTTGTTACCTTTTCTTTGAATTACTGATGACCTCAAAATCTCCTGAATTAATTAAGCTCATCTACAAACATTCTACTGAATGTAGGGTATCACCCCAAAAAATAGATCAAATTTACATAAACGCCTGAGGAGTTGTTAGAGATTATAATAATCATGTACTCCTGAATTAATTAAGCTCATCTACAAACATTCTACTGAATGTAGGGTATCACCCCAAAAAATAGATCAAATTTACATAAACGCCTGAAGAGTTGTTAGAGATTATAATAATCATGTATATCCAATAATCCAGCAGAATCACAGTGGGCGTTTATTACTAATAAAATATTTATTGTTTGTTTATCATGTAATAATCGAGGCAACAAGCTCTTATATTCTTCTGTTTCGGATAATCTGGTTTGCTTATAAAATTCCCGGTGTGTAAATATTGACTCTTCTATCAGGACAGAAAACACAAGGCTATATTGATCGGAGGAAATATTGGATTGTTTTGAAGCTCGTAATTCTCCCCGAAGAAGAGAGCAAAAAGGTCAGAATCGAGTTCAAGGCAGTGTCAAAATAGGTAAACTATTCCCGGTGTGTAAATATTGACTCTTCTATCAGGACAGAAAACACAAGGCTATATTGATCGGAGGAAATATTGGATTGTTTTGAAGCACGTAATTCTCCCCGAAGAAGAGAGCAAAAAGGTCAGAATCGAGTTCAAGGCAGTGTCGAAATAGGTAAACCACCTGAGATATTGTATGTAATTATATCTAATACTAGTAATTAGGTAAAAATTAACGGTAGAACAACTTTACTTTTACGGAAATATTACTATGCCTTACCTGTGATCAAAGAAAGCACGGAAATATTTTAAGTCGACTTCAAATTATTGAAGCCCTTGCAATATTTATCAAAGAAGACCAACCAATGAGCATTAGGGACTAAACCATTTCAGAGGCATGTAAGGAAATTGTGCTAAAGTTCTTTCTCAAAACGTCATTGAGGTATATCATATTGAAACTTCTGTTCTTTTATAAACTTAACATAATTCCTTAGAAATTGGTACTTACCTAGTTTCTTTCAAATATAAAGTCAAAACATTCCAAATTAGGTATTTCTCATTCCGGCTGTCAACGACAAAATAAACAAATGCTAGTCATTCTCTAATCTGTAAGAACGATAAAAAGTATTAGCACTAATTAGGTAATGATGGTACCTACTATAGGTATACGAGTAATGCCTACCAATTTTTCTGGGGAATTCGAGAAAAAAATTATTTCTTGAGAAAGAACTTACGATTGTTGCATGGCGTTCAGCCAATTTTCGGGCTATATATCCATCAAAGATTACAGAGGTACCATTAGTAAAAAAATTGTTGTTCACCGTTTATTGTACAAAAAATTGAAAGATGTTAACTTGATTTGTATGATACGAAAAAAATAAATTCAAGTAAGAATACAATAATCCAGCAGAATCACAGTGGGCGTTTATTACTAATAAAATATTTATTGTTTGTTTATCATGTAATAATCGAGGCAACAAGCTCCTTCAGTCTTCTGTTTCGGATAATCTGGTTTGCTTATAAGCATATAAGTATTGCTTATATAAATATAATTAATTATCAGTGTCTATTGGTCATAATTGTATTATTAGTTTCCCTTTAGTTATTTCTCCACCGCTAATCCATCAAAAAGGGCATGAAGCCCATATGTAGGAAAGGTACAATATACTGTCAATAAATTATTTCAATGATTCTCGTGGAAATATTGCTAGTAATATTGTAAGAGATTTCAAAATTGTTGTCTAACCAGTATTAAATATTTCAATTTCAGGATCATGTCAACAGCAACAATTGAAATCGAGTAACATCCAAGAGGATCCATGCAAAACCAAATCCAGAGTTGTGGGTGATGCCACCTATTGTGATCGATACTGGGAGTGTGTGGATGGACAACCAGAATTGTACGACTGTCCAAATGGTCTGGTGTACTCTGGAAAACATAGGGGAGTGACGGAAGGATGTGATTATCCTTGGAGAGCCAACTACTGTGAGGACAAGCAACAAGCTAGTGAGTACAATAATGAACTTTCAGTTTAATATTTTCCCTTTAATAAATTTAACAAGGCCTCCAGTAATGCAACCAGAATTGTACGACTGTCCAAATGGTCTGGTGTACTCTGGAAAACATAGGGGAGTGACGGAAGGATGTGATTATCCTTGGAGAGCAAACTACTGTGAGGACAAGCAACAAGCTAGTGAGTACAATAATGAACTTTCAGTTTCATTTTTTCCCTTTAATAAATTCAACAAGGCCTCCAGTAATGTTATTCGGTTTATATTAGTAACTATTTCCTACCTTTTCTCACTTTAGGAAGCTGTTTAACAAATTCATTTAATTCTGTCCATGACCACTGTGCATAGAAGATGGCAGGGATTTTTACATGGTTTTACTTAACTTGAGATCTCTGTTTGTTTGTAATTTGTTTGTTTGGGTCAAATCTTGTAATTGTTTACATCAGTTTACAGCAACGAGATCAATACCTATTCTTTGTTAATACTTATACCTACAAACGTACATGTAGGCATCTACAATGATAAAATACCTACCTTTTCTCACTTTAGGAAGCTGTTTAACAAATTCATTTAATTCTGTCCATGACCACTGTGCATAGAAGATGGCAGGGATTTTTGTTTACATCAATTTACAGCAACGAGATCAATACCTATTCTTTGTTAATACTTATACCTACCAACGTACATGTAGGCATCTACAATGATAAAATGTAGGTAATCAATCTACTATGTATACTCATTATGGACGCACTTTCTATAATAATCAATAGCGATTATTCATGATGAAATGACCGCCATTGATTGTGGCCAAGACTCTCAATGGAAATATCCAATTTGTTAGAAATTATTATTGAAATGATCGTGTTACGTAATATTGGAAATGAGTGGTCATTACCTCTCAATATAGGTGCATCAAGGCTGGAGAGTTTTCTTAAGCAACCTTGAAAGATTTCTCTCATGAAAACTGATGGTGTTGAGGTTTTGTTACTTTGATCTGAATCATTAAGTGTGGTGTTGCAGCCTGTCAATGTCGGATGCTGGATTTTATGTTTCGGTTGTTGATTAACGCTAGCAGAATCAATTCAATTATTAGAATTTTTAGAAATAAAAAACGAGCTTTATTGAGATGTACCTACTCCTAGTTTACCTTCAGTATCTCCTATGGACTAAAATATGCTATTCTTGTTGTTTTAAATTTAAAACAATCGAAAATAATTGATACAGACCTCTACGTATGGATGTATCTTTATGATAAAATCTTACAACCAATCTTACAAAAAACAATAGGCCAGGAACACCGTGAAAATAACATTCAATTTAATCCTTACAAAACGATTCTCCCAGACTTAAAGAAAAAAGTAAAAATGGAAATAGAATACAAAACAATTGAATGGGTATAGAATCTCATGTACTATAGGCACTTGGACAGGTACTGTGCTGTAGGTTGAAATTGCCATTGAGTGTTTAAATTCAAATTCTTTGCCTATGAATAGAGGTAACTGTTCTATCGGTCTATCTAGTAATAGTTGAAATATGGTACTTTATCACTGGAAGACACATGAAACCCAATCATTCAGTTAGTCGAAAGAGTCACTGATTTCAAGAACCTAGAAAGATGAAATTTAAACATCGAGGAATTTTATTTAGTGCTCATCCAGAGAGAGAAATGTTTATTAGTGGATGTGTCATTTTTACCTTCATTGTATTCTGTATTGTTATTAGGCCTTAATTATTACTGAGAATATAGGGTAAACATTCAAAGTATAAAAAGCGCGTTAATTATTTTTAGTGGATGTGCCAAAAGTAGATACCAAATTTTCAACGAAGAAGAGTAAAGAGATAGAGGAAACAATTTTTTCATAGCATAAATCGATTCTCTCTTCTGGAGAGATCAGCAATTCAAACGAAACAACCTGTAGGTAGGTACTTAGGTAGTTGTTTCTAAGAATAACAAACACTTGACATTATACAGAACTGTACCGAACAACTCCAAATCACCAGAAGGTATTTAATAACCTAGTACAGCACTCCCGCATGCCATTCCATGTGGCTTTACTCTGACATTTGCAACATATACGACTCCTACAGGGTAATGCAAAAATTGTTACTTGGACTGTTTCCTACTTGAACAACAAGTAAGGTACGATTTAAGGACCTTCCCCATGCAGACAAGGAAGTTTAGTTATTTCAGCACATCCACTAGAAATAATAAATTTGTAATTAGGTAGCTCAAGAAGAAGGGTAAGTCGATTTAACCTATTATAGGCTTTTCTACAGATTTTCTTGGCAAAAAATTAACAAAACTGTTTGTAGAATTACAGTCCATGAGATTATTCTCCGATCAATATAGCCTTGTGTTTTCTGTCCTGATAGAAGAGTCAATATTTACACACCGGGAATGAACCGTGTCTTAAAGTTAATCTCCTGTCAAGCTTCTAATATCTAACCTTGGAATGGATATGCTCATTTTCCGCCGAAAGTAAAGTGTCTCTGTTCAGTTCTCCGATCAATATAGCCTTGTGTTTTCTGTCCTGATAGAAGAGTCAATATTTACACACCGGGAATGAACCGTGTCTTAAAGTTAATCTTCTGTCAAGCTTCTAATATCTAACCTTGGAATGGAGATGCTCATTTTCCGCCGAAAGTAAAGTGCCTCTGTTCAGTGTCTTTTCCTGTTTTATTCCGAAGTAAAATTAGGTAAATACATAGATAGGTATTCAAATATTCATACTTATTCATAGGTAAAATCTTATAAGAGTTAATAAATAATAATAATAATAATAATAATAAATTATTGTGCTGAAAAAAAAAATCAGCAGGGGATCAATCTGGATTGACCAATAGTACCTACCTAATTAGAGATAAAAGTATCAGATTATTTATCTGTGCTCAAAATATCCATTGTTATTATAGGCCGTGGATAGGCCTTATGAAACTGACCTATCCATCTTTATCAGAATGCAATATGGAAATTATTTATTATAGTTTGAACTTTCTCATTCGTCAAACACATTTTGCCAGAAATGTTCGTTCACTCGTGGAAAACCTAATTTTCCTCAAAGAAAATTCGTTTTCTTTTTGCTTCAGACTGAGTTACAAAAAATAATAGCACCTTGTAGAACAAAAAATGTCCAAGTAAATCGGTGGCTATTTAAGAGCTATTTTGAGTAGACCTCTTTTCTGTCAGCTCTTTTTATTGTTCTGTATACCACAGAATTATTTTGTTCTCACTCGCATGTTTCACGAGTTACAAAAAATAATAGCACCTTGTAGAACAAAAAATGTCCAAGTAAATCGGTGGCTATTTAAGAGCTATTTTGAGTAGACCTCTTATCTGTCAGCTCTTTTCATTGTTCTGTATACCACAGAATTATTTTGTTCTCACTCGCATGTTTCAGAAGTTGAAGGGAGCACCCTTAGCTCTCACTGTTGTGGCCTCTGAGGATTATTTCTCACTGGCAGAGGAATAGCGCCTGGGGGCAGATTGAAATGATGTCCTCCATCGTCTTGCCTCTGCTGTTGTTGCTGTTGGATCTGTTGTTGCCTCTGTGCTTGTTGGAATTGTTGGGTGGCTTGTCCTCCTTGTTGACCTCCTTGCTGGGGTCTGTTGGAGATTTGTTGAGCTCCACGACCGGGTGGGAGATTTTCTTCTTCGTCGTTATCGGGTAGATCATCTGGTCCTGGGGCAGGGGTGGTAGGAACTTCACAGTCTTCAGTAGGGGGCACCACACAACGGAGGGAACGCTTGTCGAACACCAACATGGCGGGACAACGTTGCAGACGAGGGTATCCACCTTGACATTGCCAGTAACGGTTGCAGGACTTGCCTAGAGGTACGTTGCCATTGGCTTCTTCGTTACACAGAGCTGGAAAGTAGGTGAGAAAAAAGGATTAGGCATATTGTGTCCAAATTATATGCCAAAATTATACATTAAAAACCATCTGGAGAGTCTCTGTTAGACAATCGTTATTTATTTTATTACATTAAGTAGGTATAATAGTGTTAATCTCGAATAAAACTGCTACTCAAGTAGACACAAACGAATCCGTTTAGATCAGCAGTAAGATTCAGATCAGCCCACACAACGGAGGGAACGCTTGTCGAACACCAACATGGCGGGACAACGTTGCAGACGAGGGTATCCACCTTGACATTGCCAGTAACGATTGCAGGACTTGCCTAGAGGTACGTTGCCGTTGGCTTCTTCGTTACACAGAGCTGGAAAGTAGGTGAGAAAAAAGGATTAGGTAACCTGTGCACTGTGCATATTGTATCCCAATTATATGCCAAAATCATACATTAAAAACCATCTGGAGAGTCTCTGTTAGACAATCGTTATTTATTTTATTACATTAAGTATAATAGTGTTAATCTCGAATAAAACTGCTACTCAAGTGTACACAAACGAATCCGTTCAGATCAGCAGTAAGCTCTACTAGTGATTGAAAATTTTGCTGAAAATTAGCCCAAAAAAATTAGACACTAAATTTAGACATTAACTCACGATGTTTCTGGCATCCATCTACATTTTCTGGCCAGTCACAGGAGTGGGTGTTTTCGTTGTAAAGAAGTCCTCCAATACAGAGTTGTTCCGTGGCAGTACCATTCCAACAGGTCCAATATCTGGTACAGGAAGTTTCGTGGCCGAAAATTCCATACAGCCAGTCACAATGTTCCCGACTGATTGGGCCATCTGGAATTTAAAAGTAGAGTTCTAGTAACTTTTTCCATAATATGTACATTAAATTTAGACTGTTTGGAAGATTGCCTATCCGGTTATATGTTTTCGTTGACTGAACGAAAATTCCATACAGCCAGTCACAATGTTCCCGACTGATTGGGCCATCTGGAATTTAAAAGTAGAGTTCTAGTAACTTTTTCCATAATACATTAAATTTAGACTGTTTGGAAGATTGCCTATCCGGTTATATGTTTTCGTTGACTGAACTTATCCAATTATGTCTAGGTATGTAACATAACTCAATAAATTAATGAACTTAAAACCAATGTACTACCTAATATTTTTATGACATTAATAATAATAAATGCAGTGAATATTGGCACTTAATGAATGATTTAACAGTGTCATCAATGCATTATTGTGTCATAATGGGTACGTAGTTTTATCTTTCGTATTCAAATGAAGAGCAAACAATCAAGAGACCAATTTCATTCTTAATTTAATTTTTATTTGCATCAATACTTGCTATCTATAATAATACATTATGTTCTGATAATAACATACATAGCGACATTACCAGGTGTGCAAAGCATTATAAAATCGTTATATCATAATATCATAAACTAATCGAATGATATAACTATAATAAGATGATAAAAAAATACACTCCCTCAGTTATTAGCAGTTATATTGAAGGATATAACTATAATTAACAACAAACAATTCACACCCATGCAGTAAAATACCAGAGGAACGAAGAATTGTAATGAAGACACTTTCTCACAGTGAATAATCTACTAGTATTGTGTGGTACGTATCTACTTGAAGATATTATGGTATCTACTGGTATCTCCAAGTCTATTATAATCTCATGGACTGTAATTCTACAAACAGCTTAATCATTATCATTACAGTATGGTTTCCGTCAAAGAGAAAAAGATAGGATAAGATAGATACCAAGGTACCAAAGGAGCAGGGAAGTTCAAAGGAAACGGAAGAAAACTGGGACAAAAAAAAACTATGAAAACAAGAGGTCTACTCAAAATAGCTCTTAAATAGCCACCGATTTACTTGGACATTTTTTGTTCTACAAGGTGCTATTATTTTTTGTAACTCAGCTGATACATGGAAAGAAAATTTGCGTTTATCCTTTACTATTCATAGACATGTCCTTTATACCTGTACCTTTCATCAACCAAGTTCTTTGCTTTTGTAAAGCTTTGCTGAAAAAAAATTTTCGTTTCTAGCATAGAGCTGAATGAACTTTTATGTAAGTATATTTTCACTAGTATCTAAGTAGGTCTTAAGTGTAATTGTAGATTCAAACAAAGACATTTTTCTCTCTTGCCATTTTTAGTAAATATTCTTGTAATTTAATGATACCTTCTTTTGGGACTAAACCATTTCAGAGGCATGTAAGGAAATTGTGCTAAAGTTCTTTCTCAAAACGTCATTGAGGTATATCATATTGAAACTTCTTTTCTTTTATAAACTTAACATAATTCCTTAGAAATTGGTACTTACCTAGTTTCTTTCAAATATAAAGTCAAAACATTCGAAATTAGGTATTTCTCATTCCGGCTGTCAACGACAAAATAAACAAATGCTAGTCATTCTCTAATCTGTAAAAACGATAAAAAGTATTAGCACTAAAATTAGGTAATGATGGTACCTACTATATAATGCCTACCAATTTTTCTGGGGAATTCGAGAAAAAAATTATTTTTTGAGAAAGAACTTACGATTGTTGCATGGCGTTCAGCCACTTTTCGGGCTATATATTCATCAAAGATTACAGAGGTACCATTAGTATAAAAAATTGTTGTTCACCGTTTATTGTACAAAAAATTGAAAGATGTTAACTTGATTTGTATGATACGAAAAAAATAAATTCAAGTAAGAATATTTTTTTTTAAGACTTTTGTATCCATTTGTTTTCTTTGTTAGATAGAATATCAGAAAGATACATCTCGTACCTATCCTCAAACTTATTAATTATTATATTTTACAGATATCGTCCAACTCTCGGGACATTATATCCATAAGCATTTGAATACAAGTTGAGATTTTTGACTACCACCTTGTGATTTGATAGCTTTAAAGTTACTGTACAAGTGCTAAGGTCTTTAGTAATTATCTCGTGATTTATTAGGAGATATTGATTGGCTTATGATGATATCTCTTATTTTAATTAAAACTGCTATGCAAACACACACTTCGCCTGTAAGTGCATCACATTTCACATTCTGCAAAGCAAACACTACTAGAATTTTGCATTCGAATAATAACTCTTCTTAGGATATTTACCCATTGAACGTATGGACAAGATAGCGCCTCTCAAATTGTGGCTAGTGCTGATACCAAGCCGATTTGGTGTTTGGAATCATAAAAAAGCCTAGGTTCTGATTCAGCCTCATTTCCGTCAGAGATTTCCCTACTGATTACTGATATTCTATAAAGATCGTCAATTCAAATTATAGTCATATTCCTAAGTCTACTGTCTACTAAAATGTAAGTAAATCAGGTAGACAATGATGGATTGACAAAAAATACTTATATGTATGATGGATACTTAAATTGGATTGACAAAAAATTAAGAATCACTGTCCTATGCATGCATCTACCATCGTAATATGGGAATGCATGCAATCTATGCGTATACATTACATTTTACTTTGATATGGATTCTATGTTTGTCTTGTAGTCTAGTTTACATAATACATGCATGATGTATATTATTAGTGACATACTAATACTAATGTTATATGCAGTATTGGTAACATGTTGTTCTTCATGAATATACATTATACATGGTGTAAGTGGTGAGAGTAAATGGCATTCCTGCTGTTGAGTCATATCTTATAGGTAAGGGCAATGGAGATATGGATGGCACCATAGTATTCCTTTTCATGGCTTTTTTCATGCCTGAAATCTGGAATATACACGAGTACAGGAGAACCCTGTCTCCAAATTCCAAGATAGTCAAATGTGATCGTGTGATTTCAAATTAAAAGATGAGCTTTAGACCATTGAAAAACAGTGTGCTCACTGCTTAGTCCTTACCTATCCAATGGGGGGAGAAAGGCGTATACATTCAAACTAAGAAGAACAGACAAAAGAGACCATAAAAATTAAATGAATGCGTCTATCTTGTTCATAATTAACAAAAAATAATAAAGAAGGTTAAAGAAAAAAGAAGTAAAAAACAAACGAAATAAAATTTGCTAATAAAATTTTACTTCATGCAAATAAAAACGTAAAATTAGTTTTTGATATAGTGGATTATAATGCCGCATGAAGAATGAAAAAGTAGGCAGAGGTTGAACTGGAGAGTTTTCTTAAGCAACCTTGAAAGATTTCTCTCATGAAAACTGATGGTGTTGAGGTTTTGTTACTTTGATCTGAATCATTAAAGTGTGGTGTTGCAGCCTGTCAATGTCGGATGCTAGATTTTATGTTTCGGTTGCTGATTGACGCCAGCAGAATTAATTCAATTATTAGAATTTTTAGAAATGAAAAACGAGCTTTATTGAGATGTACCTACCTGCAAATAAAAACGTAAAATTAGTTTTTGATATAGTGGATTATAATGCCGCATGAAGAATGAAAAAGTAGGCAGAGGTTGAAAAAAAAGAAGGCTCATAAAAATTGAAACTTTTTACTGAAGATTTTTAAAAAAGACTTAACTTTTTAATTGTTTTTGCATTAGTTTGAAATGGTTTTATAGCCGCGGAAAGGCGGAATGGAACATCAAATATTATTCCATTTGGAGAATAGGAATTTTTTCTTCGAAAGAATATGTAGTATGATCTTTAAGACTTAACCTGTAAAATAAGAAGAAAGCTTTAGAAAACTCTGTAAATGATGAGTAAAATAAGAACACCAAATTTCCTGAGGTCAAATAAAAAAATTTGACCCGATTACATTACTTTCCTTCTTATAGGATAAGGAAAGTAAAAGGAGCATTTCGTTATACGTTATAGGATTAGGTAGGTAGTTCTTCACGAACAATTCACAAACGAAATTTGTACTCCTATTTTGTTTTTATTATTTTTGATTAATTTAATGTTTGTTTATTAACAAATATTAGGTAAGTTGAACTGTTCACAAAAACCCTTTATGAGTAAAAGACCAGATACCTAGATATTTCTTGGAACACTTCTCTCGTAAAACTTCATATATATTTCTGAAGCTTAGCACATTGCATAATCACAAATTTTCATATTTTATTATTTAAATTTACGGCGTACTTTCAATATACGTTTTCATAGGTTTTTTTTGTCCCAGTTTTCTTCCGTTTCCTTTTATTTTACTGCATGGGTGTGAATTGTTTGTTGTTAATTATAGTTATATCCTTCAATATAACTGCTAATAACTGAGGGAGTGTATTTTTTATCATCTTATTATAGTTATATCATTCGATTAGTTATTTTACGTATCTCTCATCTTATGTATAAAATATGCTAACAAGACATTCTTTGGGTTTAAGAAGTTGGGGACTGGAGTGAGGGTCAGGGAAGGGATCGGAAAAATCCGGCTAAATGTTTGAACATTCTTAGTTTCCTTTGAACTTCCCTGCTCCTTTGGTACCTTGGTATCTATCTTATCCTATCTTTTTCTCTTTGACGGAAACCATACTGTAATGATAATGATTAATGACTAATAAAATTGGAAAAAAAAATAATATCTACCTAATACTTACGACAAAGTAAAAAGCTCGGTCTCTCAGATATTTAAACAAATTATTAAACTTTGAGGAAAGTTTGAAGGGTACCGCAAAGTCAGATGCTTTAGCTACTAAAATGATTACTAGATATCTGCCTGAAAGCTGAAGTTTTCTATTTGACCAGAGATTTTTCATTAAAGCGACGAGATGAAAGTTTCCCTTCTGGTAAGTAAATTCACTAAATTATGCAGGACTCTCCCTCGTGCACCTTGCAGGAAAGCGTACTCAGTCTGGAATATTTCAAAGTGAGCATCCCTCAGGGCGTACCACTCATACTCGCATTGTTAGGCAAAGAGTTGATACATTTTAAATGAATGACATTGTAATTAAATTGAGCACATATAATTAAAATCTGGATTGTAAACACTGGGGACTATGGAAAATTCCCGATATTATTTCGTGCAAGCAAAGCCTACGAAGGGAGGGACATATTATCGTTTTGACCTCGGGCTAGTTTGAGGAACAATCCGATCAATATGGCTGTTGGAGTTTCGATAAGTCACAGCTGAATGTCCACATGGTCCTCGTAAACTTTACGCGAGGGTGTGTTGAAGGGAGGGACATATTATCGTTTTGACCTCGGGCTAGTTTGAGGAACAATCCGATCAATATGGCTGTTGGAGTTTCGATAAGTCACATCTGAATGTCCACATAGTCCTCGTAAACTTTACGCGAGGGTGTGTATGTAGGTAGGTATTCAAATTCGAAACTTAGACCTCTCTTCCAGTCAATTGGTTAACGCATATTTTAGGTAATGTCGCGAGGAGATCCAAATTTCTCTCAAATTAGACTCACTTGCATTAGAATCAATTTAGTTTGCAACCAAATTTCAGAATTTCTGCTTGGCTTTTCTTTTTCACAGGGTGTGTATGTAGGTAGGTATTCAAATTCGAAACTTAGACCTCTCTTCCAGTCAATTGGTTAACGCATATTTTAGGTAATGTCGCGAGGAGATCCAAATTTCTCTCAAATTAGACTCACTTGCATTAGAATCAATTTAGTTTGCAACCAAATTTCCCTGAAGTTCAATCAGAATTTCTGCTGGGCTTTTCTTTTTCAGAAAATCAGCAAACTTTAAAAGCATATCATCATAAATCTCAAAATCTACCAGATATTCGTCTTGTTGCCTTGCATGTAAATAATAACAATGCTAAATAAACAAAACCCTGATGGTTAAGGTGAGGTCTAAGGAGCGTCATAAAGAAATTTATGGCCTAGGATAAACGGCGAAAATGGGGGAGATGTGACATAAATTATGATTGAAAATTTGAAATCCTGAAGCGTGTAAACGTGTAGAATTTCGAGATGAGATTTGTGCATCGTTCTGGAATATTTTTACCCACTGTGCACCGTCGTAAAAAATGTCCTTGGTTGTATCTTTCAGAAAAGAGAAGAATAATTTAATAGTGCTACCTATTTAGATTATGATTGTAACTGTAGATATTTCATTAGAAATTCGCTCTTCTTTCCAAAGGTCAAAAGAAAAATCATGTTCTGGAATCGAGCTTTTCCTATACATCCTGTATAAATAAAGGAAACACTTGTAACGTGTCGTATCAGTGCATCTCATAATTTACAAATAACCATATCCCAGACTTTCACAAAGCTTGGCTCTTTATTTATTTATCTCAGATATGAGTATCATTCACTAGGACTCAATCTTTTCTGTAAAGCAATAAATTTTAAGAAATTGATGACTTGTCTGTTTAAAATCTGTTCCTGTTGAGTTATAGTTTATTTACTCTGGATTTTTTTTAGTCTGAAGCAAAAAGAAAACGAATTTTCTTTGAGGAAAATTAGGTTTTCCACGAGTGAACGAACATTTCTGGCAAAATGTGTTTGACGAATGAGAAAGTCCAAACTATATTAAATAATTTCCATATTGCATTCTGATAAAGATGGATAGGTCAGTTTCATAAGGCCTATCCACCAATAACAATGGATATTTTGAGCACAGAGGCACAGATAAATAATCTGATACTTTTATCTCTAATTAGGTAGGTACTATTGGTCAATCCAGATTGATCCCCTGCTGATTTTTTTTTTCAGCACAATAATTTATTATTATTATTATTATTATTATTTATTAACTCTTATAAGATTTTACCTATGAATAAGTATGAATATTTGAATACCTATCTATGTATTTACCTAATTTTACTTCGGAATAAAACAGGAAAAGAAACTGAACAGAGACACTTTACTTTCGGCGGAAAATGAGCATATCCATTCCAAGGTTAGATATTAGAAGCTTGACAGGAGATTAACTTTAAGACACGGTTCATTCCCGGTGTGTAAATATTGACTCTTCTATCAGGACAGAAAACACAAGGCTATATTGATCGGAGGAAATATTGGATTGTTTTGAAGCTCGTAATTCTCCCCGAAGAAGAGAGCAAAAAGGTCAGAATCGAGTTCAAGGCAGTGTCAAAATAGGTAAATGAGATATTGTATGTAATTATATCTAATACTAGTAATTAGGTAAAAATTAACGGTAGAACAACTTTACTTTTACGGAAATATTACTATGCCTTACCTGTGATCAAAGAAAGCACGGAAATATTTTAAGTCGACTTCAAATTATTGAAGCCCTTGCAATATTTATCAAAGAAGACCAACCAATGAGCATTATTTTGATCGGCCAATTCACAAGCCACCTTGTTACCACACTATCCTTCTGAGTCATTACATCAGATCATCCCTTCTCCCCATTGACGTGATTGACTTATTAGCACCCTCTATTCTCAATTCAAAAGCCCTCAAAATAAACAAGCGTAATAGCAATAAAATAATTAAGATGATTTTTTTTCTCTACCGAAATCATTATGCTTTGATCCCTTCAAAGAAAAATTAATGCTCACGAAAATAATAAATATATTATTTATTTAATTTGAGTTATTAGAAATAAAAACAAGGATGATTCTTGGAAAATGAAACAACATTTTCTTCCATATGACTCTGTAGTTGTAGTGATGGTTTTATTTGGAAAATTATGAATTTGAATGGTAAGTGCAAGTCATACAATGAATTAGGATTAGGGCATTTCACTTGTTATAATGCATTTTAGCACTTGGCTTAATTGAACAAATAGAGTCCAGGATGTTTTCCCATCATTAATCATTTTCCTCAACTAGGACGAAGGAAGTTTTCGGATGCTTTCAGACTCTTTCAAGATTTCCAGACAATTTTCGTTTTGATTGCAGCAGAGGAAGATGTTTTCCGTATCTTGATAGAGATCATGTTTGTGAGTGAGATAATTGAACAAATAGAGTCCAGGATGTTTTCCCATCATTAATCATTTTCCTCAACTAGGACGAAGGAAGTTTTCGGATGCTTTCAGACGCTTTCAAGATTTCCAGACAATTTTCGTTTTGATTGCAGCAGAGGAAGATGTTTTCCGTATCTTGATAGAGATCATGTGAGTGAGGTAAGTTAGGTCGCACAATTCTTTTGTATGGTCAATTTCTTCAAATCAAGATAATTATTGTTATCCCAATTGTTTGACTTTTTTTCTATCTGAAGCCAAATATAAATAGCCCGACTAAACAATCCAACATCATGTCCTATAGTACTTTAAGGCACGGCACGAGTATTTTAGAACCCAGCATCCACCCTAGGGGGATTCCCGATTTTTGAAATCAGTCCAAAAGATCGAGAGAGTAATAAAAATAATAGGGAAAAGAAGAAGTGAGAAGCAAAGCCAAATATAAATAGCCCGACTAAACAATCCAACATCATGTCCTATAGTACTTTAAGGCACGGCACGAGTATTTTAGAACCCAGCACCCTAGGGGGATTCCCGATTTTTGAAATCAGTCCAAAAGATCGAGAGAGTAATAAAAATAACAGGGGAAAGAAGAAGTGAGAAGCGTTTAAACTGAATCCAAGCAAATTTTGCACTTGCACGCGCCCTTCTAAATAATTAATGATGCTAAGAGTCAAACCAAAGTTTTAATTCCGGGATTCCTACCCTCTTGGAGCTATCCCGTAGTCTACATTAACACATAGATGTTCACTCTTCATACGTGCAGGCATTGTTTGTCATTTCCATTTTCCAATTGTCAAAATTTTCTTTTTTTACTTCGATGCTCACTCAAGGATGTGAAAATGTTCAAGAGAGATGTGCGGAAACAATGACTTTAGTTAAGTGTGTAGTCATTAGCGTGTAATGTAAGGAGTAGGTAAGGATCTGTATATTGTTATCACATTATTCCGAAAATACTTGACATTCTGGCTTGCTCAAGATGTAGAATAATTGTCATTATACCTACTGAGTTTGTCTTCAAATTTAAATAAGGCCGACATTAGAAATCTTTTTTGAAGCACAATGTGAAGTAAATTTTTGAGGACAATTCTGACGTACTTTTGGTTTCTGCAGGAATAAATCACTATCCATAATACACCATATTTATAATGACATCACGAATTAACAAAGGAATGAGAAAAAAAAAAAAATAGGTACATACCTCTGTTTCTCATTGGGTAACCTACTAAAATCGTTCCTGTAACTCCTAATAGTTCATGTATCATGAAAGTAATAGGTACATACCTCTGTTTCTCATTGGGTAACCTACTAAAATCGTTCCTGTAACTCCTAATAGTTCATGTATCATGAAAGTATAAAATAAACAAATATTATACCTATCCTCCTCCTTCAAAAACACACAAACAAAAACACATACATACTCACATTATCAACTTGATATGCTTGAACAATTATTGCTTTTTGTCAACTCCGAAAATAATAAATAATAATTAGAACAAGAATCAGTCATCCATACGTTTAAAGAAAGAGGTTTTAAATTAGACGAAAAATGGAAAAGGAGCAGTATGAACACAATCAACTTGATATGCTTGAACATTTATTGCTTTTTGTCAACTCCGAAAATAATAAATAATAATTAGAACAAGAATCAGTCATCCATACATTTAAAGAAAGAGGTTTTAAATTAGACGAAAAATGGAAAAGGAGCAGTATGAACACGGAGAAAAATATAGCGTATTTCTGAACAAAATATAATATGTGAAAGCTGAAAACATGTGAAGAAATAACTAATGATAATGACTTTTAATTATGAGAGAGGTTGTCACACATTTATTATTACGCAAAGTAGGTACAAGGAAAAAGGGAAATCCAGCTGAAAACATGTGAAGAAATAACTAATGATAATGACTTTTAATTATGAGAGAGGTTGTCACACATTTATTATTACGCAAAGTAGGTATACTATTCATATGAATATGTTTTTGGAAAATATATGAAAAGAAAAAAGCCATACAAACGTGAACACATTGGATAATCACAAGGTAATTTCTTGTTTCTTTGTATTGACTGAACTTTTGGGGGGGAAAAAGTAATGAAGAAAAGTTTATTAAAATTACCTACAGAAAAGAAGTAGATTGACGAAAAAGAACATCTAGGTGTATAGCAGTAGGAAGATGCGGTTTTCACCATTGGATTCCTTATTTTTTGTAGGTACTGGGAAAAATCGGAAAATCCCGAAATTCCATACCGTTCCCGAGATATTGACGTTTTTTGGAAAAGAAAAAAGCCATACAAACGTGAACACATTGGATAATCACAAGGTAATTTCTTGTTTCTTTGTATTGACTGAACTTTTGGGGGGAGGAAAAAAGTAATGAAGAAAAGGTTATTAAAATTACCTACAGAAAAGAAGTAGATTCACGAAAAAGAACATCTACTTGTATAGCAGGTCAAAGGAAATTTGATTTATTTTGGAAAAAGCATTGAACTGTCCTCCATTCTTTTTCCACTTCCCACTATCAAATACAATACAATTTTCATCTCTATTTTCTACTGTGTCATTTTTTCTCTCATCATTTGTCTTGGAAGCATTTTTATTTTCATCTCCCTGATCATCTTAAATCTCAACTTTCAATTAATTTCCTAGGGAAAAGTAAGCTGTCATAATTGTAATTAGGTAAGTGAAACCATATTATTTTCTTTCAAGCTCAATGATTTCATGAAGAGAGAAGGAAATCACATCATTTGGCTTCAGGAACGCTAGGAATGTGTTTAATCGAGTTTTATGTTTTATTACTTCCAGTGTTCAGTTTCCTAGGGAAAAGTAAGCTGTCATAATTGTAATTAGGTAAGTGAAACCATATTATTTTCTTTCAAGCTCAATGATTTCATGAAGAGAAAAGGAAATCACATCATTTGGCTTCAGGAACGCTAGGAATGTGTTTAATCAAGTTTTATTACTTCGAGTGTTCAGTATTATTGGATTTCTATGGCCTAGTCTAGTAGGCTCAAGTAACTTTATTTTTAGCGATTTTTTTTCAGTGTCTCGTTGGTCCAATCAGGCTTTCTGGTGGAAAATGTGTTAGTCCTGGCACCTGTAGATAGTGATATGAAGCGCTCCGCTCTCCTTTTAAAATTTCTGTTCCGTTCTATCAGGGGTAGGTGCCTACAATGTACTGAGCTTTTCTTCTATTTCGTTAGCAGACAATCAAACTCTTCAACCCATGGATCCAACTCATAAACGTCTTGTCTTCCAGTTTACCTCGTTATAATATTATTTATTAGAATTGGATCTCCAATCTTAGGAGCAGGAAAAGACGTCAATTGCCATGGAATATTTTACGTGGTAGGTAGTTCTTCACGAACAATTCACAAACGAAATTTGTACTCCTATTTTGTTTTTATTATTTTTGATTAATTTAATGTTTGTTTACTAACAAATATTAGATAAGTTGAACTGTTCACAAAAACCCTTTATGAGTAAAAGACCAGATAGATATTTCTTGGAACACTTCTCTCGTAAAACTTCAATTATTTTACGTATCTCTCATCTTATGTATAAAATATGCTAACAAGACATTCTTTGGGTTTAAGAAGTTGGGGACCGGAGTGAGGGTCAGGGAAGGGATCGGAAAAATCCGGCTAAATGTTTGAACATTCTTGTGTTCATATTCAACTCCTTGACAAGAGCGGCAAATGTTTTTGGCAAACCTCTTATCTGTGAAGTATTTTCGAATTTTTTGTTTGAGTTGAGGACGCAAAACATTTCCTCTTCTATTACCGTGGAGAAGAAAATCAAATTTAATATGTATTATAAAATATTTGACACTTGAGAGAGTAAAAATAGAGGGGGAGACAAAAGACTACGGAAGCTACAGGGTACACTTTTTTCTGGGCAGCTTTTGGAAGGGAAAAGCACTATTTTCAATAGAGGGGGAGACAAAAGACTACGGAAGCTACAGGGTACACTTTTTTCTGGGCAGCTTTTGGAAGGGAAAAGCACTATTTTCAATTAATTTATGGTCATATTAGTCATGATTAATCTTATGTTGTGGCCTTGAAAGGCACCGTAATCAGCAAACGAAACAAGTAAGAAAAATTTACTCCCTTTATCATTTTTTAAAACTTTTCCAGTGTTGAATAGGTAACACCACCATCTCGTCACCCTGAATAATATTGAGAAGGGTGTTATGATTTGATTCGTCCTTACATACTTCAAATCACTTTTTCTCTTGACCATTTTTTTTTTCTTTATTTTTACTCACATATTTTGCCCCTAATACTAAAACTTTTCCAGTGTTGAATAGGTAACACCACCATCTCGTCACCCTGAATAATATTGAGAAGGGTGTTATGATTTGATTCGTCCTTGCATACTTCAAATCACTTTTTCTCTTGACCATTTTTTTTCTTTATTTTTACTCACATATTCTGTCCCTTAATATTATTTACAATAATTTTTAAAAAATCCTTATACGAGAGAAAAATTGAATCTGATTTTCCATCATCAAAGGAAAAATATCGTCCAGCAAGACTTTGTCAAATAAAATCATCGGTTTGTTTACAAAATAAAGTGCTCTCTTGTGTGAATCACTGTGAAACACTTTTCTTTGTAAAAATGAAATTTTGGAGTGTAAATTTCATTTGAACGCAGTAGCTCAAAATAATTCGTAAGTGGGTTATCTAAAGTTATTCAATTGTTAAGATACACAATGTAAGTCTAGTTGTTTAATTCAAGTGTAGTTGAGTCCACAACACTGTTAATAGCCTGGCCAGTGACGAACAACCTCGAATAAACCTTTTGGTTGCATCACTTCCAAGACAAACATAAAGCTCAAAATGGACTACATTAGAAGCTACAAAAATCACATCACTATTCTTTTCCTACAGAGCTTTTGTGGGTTCAAACTAGTGGGTGGCCTTGTAAACATCAAAGTTCGTAATACTGATCTATTACATTGTAAATAATTTTCAAACATACAATGGGATAATGGATCACTTACAATCTTGCTTCCATAATACAAAACAAGCCTTTAATCGGATGAGAAACCCATCAACTACGTCTGAATGACAGGCGTCAAAACAACAAACAGCGTCCAAGCTTGCAACATGCATTACTAATTTTCATTCGTGTTCCCTCCAAGAAAAATCCAAGGTTTTAGGTGTAAATGAAACGGGGATCAAAAATTGACGAGAAAAAAATGACGCAAACGATTTAAACAATGAAGAAGACAAAAAAAAAAAATCATTATGCAAACCTGAGTAGGGGGTGAGAAGGGCCAATGTTAGAACCCCATTGAATACGTGGGAACTGGGAGTTTTTTTGTTGTTCCTTTGATTGTTGTTATTGTTTTTGTTGTTCCTGTATTTGTGTTACATTTCTTGCTGCTGTTGTATCTATTATAATGATTATTATTCTCAGTGTTACTATTTTGTCTCTCTTTCTGTTTATTGTTATTCTTGTCATCACTGTGTCGTTTGTTGTGTTAACACAGGAACTGATGCAGAGGAAAGGGTTATCTATTCGCTTGTCAACACTACCGCTAACGCCTGTACGTCCGTCAGCATAATCCCGCTGACATTTTTCAAGGAAATCGACCTGTCAAGATGACATCATCAATGTGTGTGATTTTATTTTAGACTTTGGTAGAACCCTTGGTTCGGTTTGTTTCGCCCATTGTCATTTCCATCATCCATGGTGTTATGATCTGCTGATATTTGCATCAGTTTCCCCCTAGATTCTTTTTTTTTATCAAGACAACGGAGGAAATGTTCTGTATTTTATCAAAGTCAGTTTGTTTCGCCCATTGTCATTTCCATCATCCATGGTGTTATGATCTGCTGATATTTGCATCAGTTTCCCCCTAGATTCTTTTTTTTTATCAAGACAACGGAGGAAATGTTCTGTATTTTATCAAAGTCATAATACGTTAATGTTGAACAATTAATATTTTCTTCTTTTGCCGTTTTGGGTTGCTTACTCTCTTCAATCATTTTGAATGTAACGTTGAGCTTTTTCACCCGTATCGTATGTTCAAGATAAGTTGATAAGGTTTATGGCGAACAGCTCTGAAGATAGTGTATAAAGGTATCTTTTAGTTTGAATGAATTAACTTTGTAGTGGTTGTGTAGTGTAGTGAAAGAATGAATTAACTAACATTATTAGATTTATTAGGGATTTACGGAAAAATACTATAACAAGAAATGATTTTTGTTTTGTTGAGGATATTTTGCCCAACTCCAAATATCCAAGTTTCGTTTTGGCTAAAGCTATGTGCTACTCCTAACAGTCAAATCAAAGTCATAATACGTTAATGTTGAACAATTAATATTTTCTTCTTTTGCCGTTTTGGGTTGCTTACTCTCTTCAATCATTTTGAATATAACGTTGAGCGTTTTCACCCGTATCGTATGTTCACGATAAGTTGATAAGGTTTATGGCGAACAGCTCTGAAGATAGTGTATAAAGGTATCTTTTAGTTTGAATGAATTAACATTGTAGTGGTTGTGTAGTGTAGTGTAGTGTAGTGTAGTGAAAGAAAGAAGTGTAGTGAAAGAATGAATTAACTAACATTATTAGATTTATTAGGGATTTACGCAAAAATACTATAACAAGAAATAAGAAATGATTTTTGTTGAGGATATTTTGCCCAACTCCAAATATTCCAAGTTTCGTTTTGGCTAAAGCTATGTGCTACTCCTAACAGTCAGCATTTTCAGATTTGACGTGATGCTTCATATCACAATAACTTTGTTATAATTTTCATTTTAATATGTTCAATTATTTCTGCCTTTTATTAATTGCAAATAATTACAATTTTTTTTTTAAATATAATATACATTTTTTTTTTATTTTTAAAATTAAATTTTACAAATAGCTCATTTTTAAGCAGAAAAAATATATTAAAGTTTTATGTCCCGTTATTTTATTTTATTTTTTTTAATTTTTCCTTACAAATTGCTTCAAATTAATATTTTTATTTCTTAAAAAATACTTCTTGAAAGAAAAGTAGGCAATAAAAAGAAGAGTGAGGTATTTAAAAATTATTCAACTATTTAAAAATTATTGTAATAATTTTAGCTCGAATTGCTCTGGACAAAAGGCAAATGAAATCTCTCAATTAATTATCTACCTATTTTTTTCTTAAGAATAAACAATACTTGATTGTACTATCTTTTCTTTTCTTGTTTTTTTTTTATGTTGCTTCCTCATTGGGTAAGTTAAATAGGCACACAAAAGGTCTGGGTCAACTCGCTTTGAGATTTTAGCCTGGAGGAAAAATATTTCTCTGCACTACTTGACAAATTTTCTTATAATCAGGGAAAGTAGTCTTGGGAAATGGGAATCCAAGGTAAATACTTGAAGCCTGAAGCCTTAGGTTACAAGTTGTGGAGATTTCATGATTCCTACGTACTTTTTTTTTTTTTTTTTTTATGTTGCTTCCTCATTGGGCAAGTTTAATAGGTAGGTACCCAAAAGGTCTGGGTCAACTCGCTTTGAGATTTCAGCCTGGAGGAAAAATATTTCTCTGCACTACTTGACAAATTTTCTTATAATCAGGGAAATTAGTCTTGGGAAATGGGAATCCAAGGTAAATACTTGAAGCCTGAAGCCTTTAGGTTACAAGTTGTGGAGATTTCATGATTCCTACGTACCCATATGAGAGTTATATTTGAGGTAATATAGAGGGTGGAAGATTGGACAAAGTATCAGTTTGTTTGAAGCCACAAATCCATATTGCGTTCGACTGAGCTTTAGTAAGTAGTCATGTTTCATTTTCAATCTATTGAGTTCTCAAATAAGAACTTCATTTTAGAGGGTGGAAGATTGGACAAAGTATCAGTTTGTTTGAAGCCACAAATCCATATTGCGTTCGACTGAGCTTTAGTAAGTAGTCATGTTTGATTTTTAATCTATTGAGTTCTCAAAGAAGAACTTCATTTCTTAAGAACAGCTTGAGATTATTGTTAACCTATAAACCTATTGGATCAATATTACCAGTTAGACCAGCCTCTACCTTTACTTACCAAATATATCCATGAATCACCCTGTTATAGATGCTTCTTCTTTCTTATATTTACACAAGATGTGCGTAAAAGTTATGTAAATATACAGACACATCACTCTACCACAAAAAGCTTTAAGAACTTTTTTCAACAAAAATATGCATCGAAAGTAAACAAAAAGAATTAGAAAGAGTTTAGACCAGCCTCTACCTTTACTTACCAAATATATCCATGAATCACCCTGTTATAGATGCTTCTTCTTTCTTATATTTACACAAGATGCGCGTAAAAGTTATGTACCACAAAAAAGCTTTAAGAACTTTTTTCAACAAAAATATGCATCGAAAGTAAACAAAAAGAATTAGAAAGAGTAAAAAAAAAAAGAACAAGAACATTCTTTCTTTAAAGTGAAAACGTCACTCCTGTCTTCTAGCACGTGTCCTCGGTAAAACCGTTTAGTAAACAAGATTTTTTATTCTCTTTAATATTTTAAGTAAATTTGGTGGTGAAATAAGATGCTCGAGTACGATAAGAAGAGGTTTACAAGGAACTCAAATGCAGAATAGATGTTCTTACCTTTTTCTTTACAAAAGAAAATAACAAACGTTTGATAAACTTGTAACAATTTTTTATTCTCTTTAATATTTTAAGTAAATTTGGTGGTGAAATAAGATGCTCGAGTACGATAAGAAGAGGTTTACAAGGAACTCAAGTGCAGAATAGATGTTCTTACCTTTTTTTTTACAAAAGAAAATAACAAACGTTTGATAAACTTGTAACGCCTTCTGAATTGATTACTAAAATCCCCAAAAAAAGTATATTCCATTGTTTTGAAATCTCAACATAAAAATTTCAACTTGGAGCTCTCAAAGTGATGCACTTTGATAGCTCCAACCTTGAAGATCTCCGATATCTAGTCTGCATAAATGATTGTGATTAGGTATGAAACCTTCATGCCTATGATAAATGTGACACTTTCACACTATGAGGTTCAGGAAAGCTTTCCATTATTCACAGTCAACTTTCTGCCTCAGACTTGAATTTCCTGGATGAACGAATTTTGACAGTCGGAAGTTGACCTTATACCTAGCTCTTGCCTCACACATACACCTGCCTCAGACTTGAATTTCCTGGATGAACGAATTTTGACAGTCGGAAGTTGACCTTATACCTAGCTCTTGCCTCACACATACACATATAAAACAATGGCTTTTCTGAAAAGGAAACTCACGCTGTATCATCCATAGTTGACTGATAAAATGATAAATGTATTTCTACCCAGGATGAAATGGTCTTTCATTTATATTTCTAATTAAACCGCCACTCAATAATTACACAAACCGCGTGTCACGTGAAGATCAATCAAAATAATTTCGCTGCCTTCCCCCTTCCCTTGTCTTTATCCCTGAGTCCCCTTTCTCCTCCTCACTCTACACCCTAGGATTTGTCCCATTCCCATTCCACTAGGTTTTTTATGTAGGTACTCATCCCTTATGAAATATTATAAACCAGTGGCCCCCTCCCTCTCTCTCCACTCAATCATGTTTTCAGGGGGGGGTTTTCACCGTGAGTTATTTATCAAAAACTCATAACAATTGTATCAATAAAAATGATTTTGCATTTGATTTGTGACATTTTTTTCTAAATGAATAGAACATATTACGAGTGTTTGTGGTCACTTGAATAATGGACCTGTACTAGCTCCGTAGTACGTGTAAGTTCCGATGAATGAAAATTCTGCTCGAGACTTCATTGTGCGATGATTTGATGAATTAGCATTCCATCTGAATAGTGCCAACTTATTGGTCACGGAATAGTATTCAAATTATACAAATACTTCTTCATTCAAAATGGAATTCAGAAATCTGAATGCAGTGTTCAATCATTTTTCGTTTTCTGAAATGTTAAATGAATACAAAATTGCAATTTGTTCCACATTTATTTTGAGACATTGGTGTTCAGTTTGAAATAAATATATCGGGCAACAAAATCCATTGAAAAGTTTAGTATCATATCGATCAAATGATTCAAAGTTATCTGAATAAATATACTTAATTAGAAAAATCCTGCCGATTTCCTGGAAGAAATTTTAAGAGGGAGAGACAGTAAGTATTCATATTCACCTACAAAGACAAGACACTGAAACATTAAAATTTGGAAACCCGTTGATAATTTAAACTCGGGCCAAATTCATCGATCATGATGACAACATAAAAATGTCAACAAAAATAATCCAACAAAGACACCCACTCCAAAGTTTCAGACAACAATAGATAAAATAATAAACAGAAAACAACAAGTGGAAAATCTACAAAGAGTTAATAAATAGAAGGTGAACAATTATCATTTCAGTAAACAAAGCTAAAATAAATAGGGCAATAGATTTGTTCAAAAGAGAAAGATTAGCGATTAGCTCAATACATATTATGAACTCAAATACTAAAAATGATTCAAAGGAAACTATTGGGAAGGAAAAGTAAAGGTCGAAATATAGCACAATTTGTCCGCTAAAATTTTCTAGTCATCAGTTTTTATACACATGAAAAGCAAGTGCTCACTTTGCATTTTCCTCTAAATAGGTATGTACGTACAATGGTTGCTACCGATTTCATTTTCAATCAAATCAAAATTTAAGACGGTACCAATACAAATTCAGTATCAATAACAATATTAACTAATAATAAGCTAATACCTAACTATTAGAGACTTCAAAGTTTCAAAACTACTTTTCCCGAAAAGAGAGCAGCATTTTCTATAGCATTCATCCCATTCATAGTTCTGCTGTTAGTAGGCATTGTTGCTTTACAATACAAAATAAAACATCTTCGAAAAAATGTCCAATGAAAAATTGGCTCCATGAAAGTTTTATTTTTCTTGAAAGAAAAAACTACCCCAACCACCTGTTCCCCAGGACTCTTTGTCCCTCCTGTTGCGACATGTGCTAACAAATTAAACTCCTATAACTGCAGGCAATTAGATGACATTTTAAAAACCTAATGTTCTTCTGTTCATGGAACATATTGTTGAACATTTCCTTTCTGTTCTACATACTTTTATTCCTGTACACAGGTTTAAAGATGAAGTTTTTCCATTCGAATTAAACAATGACAGGACATTTAGATAGTAATGCACTTGAAGGCAACAAAAATGACATAATAATGAATTTGAGCGATGCTTCTGGCCTAGGATTATCAAAAAGCTAATCCTGCTATATTTAAATTGGATATTAGGCAATTTTTTCCTGTCTGTTTTTAAGACTGAATGTTTTTTTGAAAAATCAAAAACATGTCGTGTGCCAGGCTAGTGATAGAAGCTATGTAGGTACAGGTAGGTACAAGGGAATTTGATGGCTCTTGGCAAAGATAAATTACCCTATGTGACAATATCTTAATATCCCTAGCATTAATGTTAGGGATATTGACATTTTATCTCATATTATACAGGTTTGTTTTTTGTGCCTCCGGATATGCACAAGTTTTTCGTCATCACTAGGACTCGAACTCGTGATCCTTCTATTTGAGCAGATACCACCCTCCGAAAAGTACACATTACATAGAGTCCTAGACAGAGTAAACTTACACATATGTAGATATGCATCACATTAATCTGAGAATCTGATTCTGTACTGAGGAAACTTTTTCATTCCATACAAAGTGCTTTTTTAAGAGGTTTGATACAGGGAACTTTAACTGCTAAAGCCTTATCGTCCAAAAAGCGAAGAGAGAAGGAAGACAAGATATTGGAAAGCCAGCCGTTCCGAAAACGAACCCTATCTGATTAGGATAAAATTCGCCCCGGGTGGTAATCGAACCCACAACCTCGCGCTTACAAGTCAGACGCGCTACCGTCTGAGCGAACTAGGCTGGCCCTACACTCGGCCTACAACCGAATTGCACAGGGGAAAATACTTGAAACTACATATACTAATCTGACTTATAGAAAGTTACTTCTGCTCTTCTGCACTGGCAATGGAAAATTGCATGCATTAAGGATGCATTAGGCTACGTGCATGCTCTGTGTACTTTATAGTGATCATAATACATTGCTATTTCGCCATCGAGGAGGTTTCATAGTAAACTCTATCTTGGATATCTATTTTAAGAAACCAATCTAGTCATTATACTCTTCCATTCTGAAATCTATAATACTTTCCGCGCAGAATGGTAGGGGGAAACGCCTCCTTTGTCATGCAGAGAAGAATCCTTCGTATGTACTCGTACATAGATCAGTAAAATATCTCGCCCCAAAAATGGGCTTTACGAGACCCCTAAAGACCCAACATAGCCCAATATCTAACCAGTGCATTCTATCTTGGATATCTATTTTAAGAAACCAATCTAGTCATTATACTCTTCCATTCTGAAATCTATAATACTTTCCGCGCAGAATGGTAAGGGGAAACGCCTCCTTTGTCATGCAGAGAAAAATCCTTCGTATGTACTCGTACATAGATCAGTAAAATATCTCGCCCCAAAAATGGGCTTTACGAGACCCCTAAAGACCCAACGTAGCCCAATATCTAACCCGTGCATTTCTTTCTTATCAACGTAGGTACTCTCGGGATGGAAATACTCCATTTTCGATCCACATTTTTTTTTTCTTTTTTTTTTGGGGGGGACCAACCCTCAATCGACTGGGACATACCGATTTAGTGTTAGATGCGTCTTTACATCAATTGAAAATAGGAGATGAAAATCCTAGAATTGCTCTTGACGTTCGCGTGCCTCCCAGCACACTTAGAAAATACCAATAAATTGACACTATTGTTGGGAGTCCTATAAAATTTTCATGAAACGATGTTTTCCAAACTTCTAATTTTCATTCTACTGGCCTATGCTGTTGCCTGGCAACCAGGCAAATTGTTTACAAATCAAGACTTGAAAGACGGAATTTTGAAATGTTACAGGGAAAACACATTAAATTATTTTAGACTTATATTTTTTTATGAAACCAATTTACTTATAATACAGGCAAATTTGCTGTAAAACCAAACATTTAAATTTGAAGAAATGGTACATTTCCAAGTTTTGGAATTATTTTCGTGAAACACAGATTAGAATACTTCTGGCTTGTAAATTAAATTGCCTGTATTACAAGTCTTGTAATACAATAGTTTGATGAAACGAGGCCCTGGTTTAATGTGATAGATTTATCAATATTCAGACACAATGACGTAATATGCTCGTTTACTAGGAGACAATTATCACATTCCCGATTTTGAAAATTTGGACCGATTGCAATACTTTCATTACTAGTATAGCTCCGCTATACTGTAGTAATAGAAAGTAAAAATTCCACGTAAGATATACAGAATTTCACTGAATCGTGGAAATCACAGTTTCACCCAGTTTCAGTGGAGATGTCAAATGCACCGATGATGGTGTAAATGTTTTTCAGTAAATTCTTAGCAAAAGTTCTAATCCATTTCGTGGTGTTTCTAATTTCAAATGACCTAAAGTTGTATATAAAGTCCAGCTAACACAAAGACTCATTCTTCAAGAATAAATCAAACCTACTAGAATATTCATGAGGCAACAGAATGATTGAAGCATTTGTCCCCGCTCCATCAAGTGATGCCATTTTAATCAAATGAAATGTCTTGATGAAAATTCTTTCAAAACAAAACAATTAGGTAGGTACTGATTTTCTTTAATCACGATCGAATAAACTACGGGCTAAAAAATTCCCGGAGGGACGGACCCAGCTTGTTTTCCATCAAGTGACATTATTACTCAGCATCAAGAGCAGTATGAATGTTATACCTACATAGATAGCACACTCTCTCGTAAATATTTTAATAAGTAAATAAAGAATACCTGCATGATAAATGAACACCCAGGTTTACCGTCTCATGAGTACCCATGACTTTATACGAAATTTATGTCAGTCCATTTATCGACGATTTCTAGGATCACCTTCTTATGTTGAAATCCATTTGAATCTGTTGGTTGGTCAAAAATTTGCCCTCAACATGTGGTTTAAGTTTACCCTCAACTTCAGAGAGATCTACATGTAGAAGGAGTTACAAGGTCGTAGCGTCGTGTGGGTAGGAACGCAATGGTGGGCAGATACCATCATCATACTCTAGTCTCTAGTCATATAATACGTTACATTCTTTGGTGTACATCGTCACTTGAGGAAATAACAGCATTCGGCCACTTTGCTAAGTTTTCAGTAGGGGCTGATTTACACATTTCGTGAATTCAAGTTTTTCATTATCTGAAATCTGCTGAGATCAAAGCCCGTACTTTCCAGCTTTCCAAACCAACCCTGCACTTTGTTACCCAGGTACATTGCAGTCAAATACATATGTGATGACTACATTACCAATTTACAATATCTTGGATGTTATCTTGATACATTATTTGCTCCAATGTCATTGATTTTACTTTACATGGGTGGATGAATGTTTTCGTTTTTTACTATCTCGAATTCCTCCATGATTATTCGGTTCTAAATTTGGTTCTGTTCTGTTATATATTTCCATTCAGTGTGGAGTTGAGTTTTTTACGTAATCCACTAAAGTATTTGATTGCCAGTTTTTATATTGGTTGGGCGAAGGTTTGCCGAGGATTTCTGTTCAGGGTTTAATTGTTTTCCCACGATATTTGCTTAGTTTGTTGGTTCTCTGGGGTGTGTTGGACAGATAGGTACTGTTGGTTTTGTTTTCTATTGAAGAAAAAATAGTCATTCAGATTACTTTATGTAAATGCAGTTTGTGTTATTATGTCACAACTTTGGTGCGAGAACGAACATTATACCATCAGGATAAAATCCGCCCCGGGCGGGAATCGAACCCGCGGCCTAGCGCTTACGAGGCAGACGCACTACCTTCTAAGCTAACTAGGCTGGCAGTGCATTTCCTTTATGTATATTGGACATGGCTGTCAAACTTCACCAGAATTGGGCTGTAACATTGTATGTATTATTACTTCCCATTTGATTTGATTTTAATTGTGTTCCTTTTTTGTTCTGTTTCAGGTAAGTCATATATGAGATTAATGAGTATTCAATAGTGTTGCCGCCTTGGTAAGTTTTGCTCCTGAGATTACAAGTGTGATCTACAGTCACCAAGTGTTAGACCACTAAACCCCTCGTAAAAGATACCTAACGAAAAACTAGTGTACCTCAAAATGGGGTAGATTGAGTCTTGGGGAGTAAAGTGATCCCAAAATGTGATTAAAAAAAAAAAGTTTAGGGAATAGCCATTAACCATTCTTATTGATAGGCTAACCATTTCTAAGATAAAAGAATACACAAAATGGCACATTTTATTGACTTTTAAAGTCTATTTCATAGTTTAAGTTATTTTTCATATCGTATTATCACTGTTATTATTATTTATTGATGCAAATAAATTACAAATTACAAGAAAAATACGTAAATCCGTAAACTTTGGGATCAAAATAAATCACCCCCTTGGGCTCAATAGGTAAATCCCGGTTTACGGTATCACAATATTCTGGTTCTTCAGCTCCTAGTGCTCCTTGGACTTCTGAGACATACTGTAAGGTTGACGATTTTTAGGTGTCCATTTATTTACATTGCTAATAAATCATTGTTAAAATTGAATATTGAGCGAGATCTACATGTAGAAGGAGTTACAAGGTCGTAGCGTCGTGTGGGTAGGAACGCAATGGTGGGCAGATACCATCATCATACTCTAGTCATATTATAATACGTTACATTCTATGGTGTACATCGTCACTTGAGGAAATAACAGCATTCGGCCACTTTGCTAAGTTGTCAGTAGGGGCTGATTTACACATTTCGTGAATTCAAGTTTTTCATTATCTGAAATCTGCTGAGATCAAAGCCCGTATCTTTCCAGCTTTCCAGACCAACCCTGCACTTTTGTTACCCAGGTACATTGCAGTCAAATATGTGATGACTACATTACCAATTTACAATACCTTGGATCTTGGATGTTATCTTGATACATTATTTGGAAATCCGCCCCGGGCGGGAATCGAACCCGCGGCCTAGCGCTTACAAGGCAGACGCACTACCAACTAAGCTAACTAGGCTGGCGAGATGACAATGTAAATTTAGCAGTGAACAGAAACTCCAATATCTTCCAGTCTACTTAATGTCCCCAGGCTTGCAGTGTGTCTCCTCAAACTATACGGTAGTTGTTTGCATTTATACATTGGGGGATTAGTGCAACGTACATACATCTAAAATGAGAGTTTATCTAGAATTCTAGATCATAAATGTTGCTCATGTAGTCATGTCTAGAGCTCGATTCAAAAAGTAAATATTTATCTACATATGTACTTATTCCAGGTGTTTTATGTTTTACATGGGTCTTGCTTTTTCAGCCCTAGCCTAAAGCTTTAACCACGCTACTAGTATGAACATCCACACATATCTTCATTCAGACAGACCGGAATTTCATTCATACATCAGTGATCAGTGTCGACTGGTTAGTAAGGGAGGGGGAGACCACCCCTAGTTTGCTGTTTATATTATTCTAAAAGTTACTTGTTCATTTCACAGCTTTTACGAATGTAAAGTCCAAAAAGACACTTGTCGTTATTAGGGTCGAACAGCGGCTCCTTGTACTACGAATCCAGAGTTTGGACCCATGTTCTCCCCCTGAGGTCCCCCACTGGTCACATACGTTGTTATGGCATCCGATCATGTTGGAACATCAGGCCAGTATCCGTATCAATCACGGAAATCATGGGAGTCTATACGTAACATAGGACTTGGCACATGCATATGGACAGAGGAAAACCTAAGTGTTACCTTACCAAACCAGGTACTCATCTACCTCGCTTACAAGGCAGACGCACTGCCAACTAAGCTAACTAGGCTGGCGAATATTTGTTCACATTTTCTTTCCATATTGTCTCTCCATGAGACTTTGTGTGCATTAGCGGCTTTCCTTCCCTCGAAGATTCAACAGGGATTAATTTGACCCCAATTAATAACAGCACTAAACCGTATATTGCGGGTGCGGTATTAGCACAGGATGTGTGGAAACTGGCCAGGAAGACAATTAAAATGTTGGACCAGATAGGTAAATAAGCCAGAGGGAGAAACAAGGAGACGACCATGAGGGGTATTGAAGGATTTGCCAAAAGAAAAATGAGGAAGAAGGGAGAAAAATTGTGGAAGAAAGGGAGAAAATTTGTGGAAAAAGGGAGAAATTTGTGGAAGAAGGGAGAAAAAGTGTGGAAGAAGGGAGAAAAATTGTGGAAGAAGGGAGAAAATTTGTGGAAGAAAGGGAGAAAGAAAATGGCGCAAGTAATAAAGATATTTACTATCAACAAATAGCCCAAACATTGCGACCTATCTTGGAGAAAACCGAGAGATATATGTGTCCCCAGGGAGACACATGGCGTGGGATGTATATTTTGTAATAAAACTCCGCCAGAAAACAGGGGAGAGGGAAGAGAAGAGGAGAAAGAGTAAGAGGAAGAGGAGAAAGACAAGGAGGAGAGGTAGAGTAAGTGGCGAAGAAGGTGAAAGAGGAATGATACTCTACCAGTAAACAGGGGAAAGGGAAGAACAGAGGAGGAAGAGGAAGTGAAAGAGAGAGAGAGAGAAATGGAGGGGAAGAAGGTGGAAGAAGGTGAAAGAGAAACGATACTCTACCAGTAAACAGAGGAAAGGGAAGAACTAAGAGAAGAACAGAGGATAAAGAGTAAGTGAAAGAGAAATGGAAGAGGAGAGAGACAAGGGGAAGAGTAAGTGGAGAAGAAGGAGAAGGAGGAACGATACTCTACCGATAAACAAGGGACAGGGTAACAAAGAGAGGGGAGAAGGAGGAGATAGAAGAGACGTAGGGGGAAAAGGGAGAGCGGCGGAGAAAGAGTAAGTGGAAGAGGATAAATAAAAGGAGGGGAAGGAGGTAGAAGAGAAGGAAGAACGATATTCTACCAGTAAACAAGGGTAAGTTGGCGGAGAAAGAGAGGAGAGGAGGAGGAGAAGTAGGGGGAAAGGAGAGATATCCAGAGCGGTAGAAAAAGGGAAGGGGAAGAGAAAGAGAAGGAGGGGAAATGATGACTCATGTATATCCTTTTGGTCGAAGGGAAGAAAAGGTAACCCCGCCATAGTATAGAACCCCCTAATGTTTTTTCCTCTCCAATATAAGAATATACCTTCGTACTTAGGTAATTTTGTATGTATAACGAATATATCTTCGTATAGTATACGATAACCTTCGTATTTTAAGATCAATGATTGGTAACCACTTTTCAATGTTGTACGAGCACACTTACCAATGTGTTCATGATATTCACCAATATGAAGGTGAGTAAAAATTTGTGGAAGAAAGGGAGAAAGAAAATGGCGCAAGTAATAAAGATATTTACTATCAACAAATAGCCCAAACATTGCGACCTATCCTGGAGAAAACCGAAAGATATATGTGTCCCCAGGGAGACACATGGCGTGGGATACGTATATTTTGTAATAAAACTTCGCCAGAAAACAGGGGAGAGGGAAGAGAAGAGAAGACGAAGAGTAAGTGGAAGAGAGAGAGAGAGAGAGAGAGAGAGAGAGAGAGAGAGAAAAGAAAAGGAGGGGAAGAAGGTGGAAGAAGAGAAGGAGAAAAGATACTCTACCAGTAAACAGGGGAAAAGGAAGAACTAAGGGAAGAACCGAGGAGAAAGAGTAAGTTAGTGAAAGAGCAGAGCGGAGAAGAAAGGTAAGAGGTAGAGTAAGTGGAGAAGAAGGAGAAGGAGGAACGATACTCTACCGGTAAACAAGGGACAGGGTAACAAAGAGAGGGGAGAAGGAGGAGATAGAAAAGAAGTAGGGGAAAAAGGGAGAGCGGCGGAGAAAGAGTAAGTGGAAGAGGATAAATAAAAGGAGGGGAAGGAGGTAGAAGAGAAGTTGGCGGAGAAAGAGAGGAGACGAGGAGGAGGAGATGGAAGAGGAGAAGTAGGGGGAAAGGAGAGATATCCATAGAAGTGGAAAAAGGGAAGGGGAAGAGAAAGAGAAGGAGGGGAAACGATGACTCATGTATATATCCTTTTGGTCGAAGGGAAGAAAAGGTAACCCCGCCGTAGTATAGAACCCCCTAATGTTTTTTCCTCTCCAATATAAGAATATACCTTCGTACTTATGTAATTTTGTATGTATAACGAATATATCTTCGTATAGTATACGATAACCTTCGTATTATATTATAACCCCCGTTTATCTTGGTAAGGAATCTTCTACATACTTAAGTACATTGGGGGCGAAGGCAGGACTGAAAGGTCCCTTATTGCCAAGAAATCCCCTCCTTCTTTTTACATCTTATGGATAACAGATAACACAAAGAAAATAGATAAAAAAAAAGAAAGAGAACAAAACTAATACAGTATCTAGTTCCAATTCAAGCTCATATTTTGCCCGTCTCAATTTATTTTAATGAAATTTGTGACCGTCTGGAAGATCCTTATCTCAGATACGTCCTTACATTCCTATCAGTTCAAAGTTCATCTTTGCTACTATTTTATTATTTTTCTTTCTGAACTGAAAAATAGTCTGGCGTGACATATGATAGACATAAACATGGCATTTTCGAACTCTCAACTCAACCCTCCGTCTAACGGAAGCACAAAATGAGTTTTCCTCCCCCTGTTCCCCCATTTTCAGTAAATTGTGCTCGTCCTAATTGGATCAAAAACGTACAAGGGTTGAAAAAAGGCGAGCGCTTGTACCCCCGAAGCTATGTAAAATTTCAGCAAGGGGACCAAGAAGAAAGCTGGGTTGGACAGTGATGTGATTTTCAGTTCCTTTAGAATCCTTAGATTTTAATAAGAGATTACAGCTTTTTACTTTCTATTTTTTCTTCTTCTTCTTTTCGATGGAAAATTACTCCTTGAAAAAATGTCTACTCCTTAGTGTCTTCAACAAAATCACTCCTAAAGGCGTGTTCATACATAGTCAACGGCCGTCGATCAATGTCGAAGAAGAAGAAAAAAATCACACAACTTTCATTGTTAAACAAGGGCAGGGAACGCGAATGACCTACTGTCCGTAGTGTTAAAGCGCCTTAAGGAGGAAAAACACACAAACACGAAAATCTAAAACAAGAAGATATTTTTTTCTTTTCTTTAGGAACATCCAGTATAAGAGCTAGGAATAGGAACACCCTGTATACGAGCGAGGAACATGGAGGAGTGTTGCGTTAGGGGAAACATTAATAATATCCCATTTCAATTTATTCCGCGAGGAAAATTCTAATGACAAAATAATGAACACGCGAAAATTTCAGCGAATAAAACAAACAGGAACGAAAAACGATCGCGAAGAGAGAAGGAAGGGGGAGGGAGAGAGAGAGAGAGGGAAAGGGAGAAGGAGAGAGAGAGGAGGAGAGGGAGAGACAGAAGGAGAGAAAGAGTAGGGGGAGAGAGAAAAAGAGAGAGAGAGAAAGAGGGGAGAGAAAGAGAAGGAGAGAAACAGGAGGGGGAAGAGAGAGAAAGAGGAAAGATAAAACAAACACCAGCGAAAAGTGTAAAAAAAATAGGTAGGTACATACCCTTGTTCTCTTTCTCTTTTAACAGGGAGACAAGAAGAGAGAAGAGATGAGAGTAGGATTAGAGAGAGAGGGGGAGAGAGATAGAGATGGAGGAACATTGGGCCAGAGAAAGAGACAATGAAAGAGAGAGAGGGGAACACACAGAGAGAGAGACAGAGAGGAAGAGAGAGAGAGGGACAGAGAAAAAGTGACAAGGATGTAACTCAAAACCATAGGTGCTGCGGTTGGCGGTATTTAGGCCGGTTTTCCACCGCTTTTGGCGTTTTTCCTTCAGGGAACTTACTGCATGGTGTAACATATATGACACACCTAAGGTTTTACCGGTATATCTCGGTTAAAAAAAAAGATAAAAAAAAATTAAAAAGAATGGGTATCTTAGAATTCTCTAAGGCAACACATATATTTTTTTCGGCAAAAAAGAAAAAATCATGCACTTAAGGGTTAATGAATTAATTATTATGACTTTTTTTTCTCTCTAAATCTACAGATGAAGCGGCTGTTGTGACGTCAGAACACGAAGTTTAAGGGTTTATGATAAATT